>NC_061526.1:18172500-18267500 GCF_022379125.1 Scophthalmus maximus | reverse complement strand
GCTAATATCTAAACAGCTTTTCAAACCACAGGAGGATTCTCAGCCACAGCAAGCAGACAATTTTAACATCCTCTCAGTCTGTCAGTCAGTCAGTTGCTCGTTCACCGGCCATGAGCCACCGCCACTTACAGACACAAACACATGTGCAGCCACGCACGTGCCCAGTTATCGTCACAACATAGGAAATATCTTCAGGCATATATACAATCAATCCAACTTCTCTCACAAAGTCTTATTGTACCCTCATTAAAGATGTAATAATCCATAAATCCCACGTATGACCCTCTGCAGGGCAAAACTGCGGTGAGCCAATAGATCATCACTCCCTCGTGGCCTCTGTTACTGTTAAAAACACAGGCTGCTGAAGAAATGACAGTCTGGTTAAAAACCTAATGTCAGCGGGGTCTCTCACAGCCCGAACATACAGCAGGAAACATAAAGAACGATAATCATAAACAAGAAGAACAAAGAATCCTCCAAAAGAGCATTTTTATCTGCTTAGGAAGGCCGGCCTATGTATGGGAAAAGCGGTGGTGATAGCGTCTCTCTTGAAAAGACACACATCGTCAGGGGCGCCACTTATTGGGTTTTGGGGGAAGCAGCAGTGGACTGTATAGTGCCCTTATGGGAGGTTTGGTTTTTGATCGAAGATGTGCTAATATGAAGGGGCATTGGGGCCATCAAACTTGAGCAGCAACACGCTGCTGACCAGGAAATGTTTTTCGCCGAGAGAGATGGAGGTAGCTGCAAAACTCAGCTCAACCTCGGGCTCTCCACAAAGCTCAAGGCTGCGAGAGAGGAAAGTCAGCCTCCCCAACAACAAAATCACAACCCGTCAACAGAAGGACAAGGAGAAGTCTGTGTATAAGCCTGCAGATAAGCATGAGAATGAAAGAGGCAGAGGGAGTTTCTCCTTAATGCTCTGCTTTATCTCAAAAACCCCAAAAAGGCCGAGGTGACTGAGGAGGTCCGCTCTGAGACGACAAAGACGACATCAATCTGCAAGAGAGCCTGCCACTCTCTGGGGTCAAGGAGACCACAGACGTGCAAGACGTCAAAGGGGGCGAGCATCCAACAGCGGGAGCTGAGCTGGCTTTCACTCCCTCCTCCGTTGTAAGGGAACAGACCTTTTAGGCTTTTGATCATTTGACATTTTGGCTGTCAAGTGCACAGGCTTTTCCTGCTATGACAGCCAAAATGTCTGCTGCGAAAAAGATGTACTTCATGACAGATCAAAGAAAGACGGAAGACTGTTATGACAGACGGTCATCAGAGGTGAATGGACGGATTTAAAACTGTCAGTTAGAAAGCAATAAAAACATAAAAACATTCCCTGCATGTATCACTGTATTCACTAGTTTTTCAACCCTTTGATGGACATTTATAATTTCCTTTAAACCACTTTACGACACTTGACAGTACGAGCTGTGCTACACAAGTGCGCAGTAGACTTACAGTTTCTAGGTTTGTCATCGTCCATGCCCTCCTCTTCATTCTCTGGGTCGATGTCTTCAGCCTGAGTGATCCAGTCCAAATAGCCCTGTACTCACACACGAACATACACAGTCACAGACAAAGAAAATAGTAATTGGTTAGCATGTATTTACCTGTCTGTCTCTCTCATCTCCTCTTTTATTTCCTCTGTAAAACATGTTGTAACATTAAATAACAGCCCAATAAAGTTTGCTTTGCGCTCTATATTTACTGTCTATATCTGATGGTATTTTGGACTTTTGTTTGACCTCCGATCAAAACGTTAAACAATGTTCGACATTTATCAAATCCGTAGTAGCCACCACAGGATATTGTCTAAATTAATTATTTAACTGTGAAGATATTGTGGCCTTGCTTTGATTCATCACTTTTACAGAGACACATTATTCTAAGTTATGGTGTTTTGGTGCCAGACGGTTGCATCCTCTTTTAAGGATTCGGCAGAAGCGGCAGCAGACTACCTTGAGGTCCTCCTCCAGTTGTTGTTTTTCTCTGAGTTTCTGGAAGTCACCACGAGCCTTGGCCTTCTCCCTCTCCTTGGAAAACTCTCTGGGAACGGAGCAAGGAGGAGGGATGGGGGGGAAGAAGAGAGAGAGAGAAGCAGGAAACAGAGGGAGGAGAAGAAGAATCTGAAAATCTAGACTGAAGGTTTCACAGGATACATAATGTGAGAAAAATTGTGATTACACAGAGTATTATATTTCAGAACGGGAAGGTTGGAAATCCTGCTAAAGAGAGAAAACAAATGTGAAGTGAAGAGAGAAAAGCGCTGCCAAGAAGATGTTAGTGTGCAAATAGACATGAAAACACATCCAGATTGGACCTTGATTCACGTCTCAAGACATCCAGGTCATTTACAGAGAGGTCCAAAAAGTCTGAGAGCACTTTCCCAGAGGGGAAACTATATTTAATGTATCTCAAGCTCAATACAGTTCAACTGAGTTCTGTTTCTATGGTGATGACTACAAATGTCTACATGTCTAAAAATGATTTGCAATGCCTGATAATGGCAGTCAAAGAGTGATTTAGTAATGATACAGCAGCATTGTTAATATAGATTATGTGGTGTGAATTCAAGAAGCCCCAGTGTGTGCAATAGTGCACAAAAATATCCTCCTCTGTTGCTGTCCCAGAGCAACAGGGCCCAGGGTGCACCTGCTGGGAGATGGCGTTCCAGCTATGATTTTGCAATCCGCTTGATACGACCCCAGAAGGAGGCAAATAGAGGGAACCTTTCCCCAGCTGTGCCACCTCAGGTTGCACCTGTCAAATTGATGGAGAAGTGGCTCTGCACGGAGGTCATCCCGCATCACTAGGCTCCTCACCTTTTGTCCGTCACATCATTCTTTCGGTCACTACTCGGAGGTTCAAGACCGAATGAAGACATACAGATAAACTGAGAGTTGTCTCTCCTCAAACAGTGTTTGCAATTCATGTAGAAGGAAAAATTGTTTCACTCGTAGTAACAGTAGAATTAACGTAATTCATCATGAAGCCGTTGGATTTCTTTTACAGGACTCTAATGAGCACAATACCTGCTCTTTCAAGCTGATTTATGACAGCTAAAAATCCTTGTTGGGAGAATGTGAAACATTGAAATATTATGATGAAACCCGGTGAAATTCCTTCCAGGTGTCAGGACGGAAGAAAGAATTAAGGAGCATTTGATCAAATGCTGCACTTGGGGAAGGTCAAAGTCAGGTTGGAGCCAAAGACACAGTTTGAACAAAGGAAATCCATCTGGGTGAGACCTGAGAGGAGCTGGGAAGCTTTGGAAGATTTGCATTTTTAAAAGTACAAATTCACACCCAAAGGTTCATTGACAAGCAAAGTCAGGAAGTTCCTCTCTTTCATAAATGTTTTGACTGAGGATTCAGTCCAGTCCAGTAGAGTGCCCTGATAGGGAGCTTGAGCTTTCTTGCACATTGTCATCTTGGCTTTGGACTGTTTGCAGTTTTAGTTTAATATAAATATTTTCAATCAGATATTATTCAACCATTACCTTGACCTTGAGTTTATGCACACTGTATGTGTATTCATAATGTTAGGTTTTCCAAAAGAGCAGCAACAGGCTCCACAATGAAGCTGCAGTTTTCATTGATTTTTACAGTCAATAGGCTGTGTGAGTTAAATTTAGAGGAATGATGTCAGCATCACACACACACACACACACACACACACACACACACACACAGACACAGATCAATAAGCATTAGCACAAACTGCTATTGTCTCTTGTCAGATCGTTAGCAGGACATCAAAGCCTACTGATCTGTGATCGTGTGTGTGTGTGTGTGTGTGAGAGAGAGAGAGAGTGTATGTGTGCACAAAACTCTAGGATGTCACTCTAATTTTCCAATTCTACTTATCAAAATCTTCCATCCTTAATCTTCTTTCACATCTTTCTCACTCCCCAGTCTCTGTCAAACCAGCCTCTCGATATTTTATCCATTTACATATTACATCGAACAGACTCAGTGTCTCTGAGTCTACGTCCGTATTTTTCCTGCTTTCTAGCCATGACTTATTATGCCAATCTGAGACTCACACACAAACAGACCATGGAGGAAGCAGTTGGTAAAAGGTCAGGCTGTGTAGTGTGTTGACAGCAACATTAGTCACAAGTCAGACAAATAGTCAGACAGCCCCCCCCCCCCCCCCCCCCCCCCCCCCCCCAAGCTGTTTAGACCAGATAGACCTCTATTATTTTCCTACAATGCTGCTGTCACATCACCGTGGGTATCGAGAGTAAGATGTGGGTCAGTCAGGGGTGAGACACTTCACTTGCCCAAACCTATTTACTACCAAATCTCATTGAAGCATGGGATGGAACAAGAGGCAGGAAAGAAGATAAACTACTGTGAAACATTTCACACATTTACTGTGATTTTTCAAACATCTCATATTCCAAATTATACTGAATGACAAAGGTAATGATCATGTTTTCTCTTTGATTTGAATAGAGATGAGTGTTTTGCACCATCCCAGTCGTGCTGAGAGTTGAGCATTTCATGAGTGTAACAACTCTTTTCCATAGAAAACAGCACATAAGAGCTGGTTGCAAAGGATACCCAGAAGTCCTGCTGAAATGATGTGAAGCCAGAAGCGGAAGTACGATATCACTACAGTCAGCTTCAAATGATAATGATGAGCAGTTAATGTAACCCAGTTGGTAGAGATCCAAACCCTCCAAATCAATTTAATTCCCCAAACATCCCTGAATAAACTTTGTAGCTGTTAAACCACCACCTACAACCAGAAACAGGAGGCAGACAAAGGAAGTAGAAAGAAATGAAGAGTTCCTCTGAGGGAAGACGAACGAACAAAGCAAAGGCGAAAAAAGTGAAGTTAGTTTTGTTTCACCTCTGACCCTGCCCTTACCCGCTCAACACACCCAGAACCAAGTTTAGCACAAAGAACGATCCGATGATGATTAAGGTGACAAAATAGATCCAGGGCCACCTGTAATCTACTGCATCATTCACCTAGGAGATGGAGGAATGAGGGAGAAAAGGCCCAAGGAGACCAAACAGAGAGGATGGAAGTGAAGTGAAGTAAAGTAAAGATTGAGGGAGGAGAAAGAAGTCAAGATCGATTGGGGGGCAGCAAAGAAAGTGATGAAGATCAGAGAAGATCGCAATCAGGGGATGTCAGGAGTCAAGAGAGGGAAGGGAGGGAAGAAGGGAGCAAGTGAAGGAGTTAGATCCTTGGTGAAAGTTACCAGCAGTTGGAACAATTTGTTCTGGTAGGATCCCTGCTGGAACTATGGTGCATTCATAGTATTTGTCCGAATCACATGGCAAAACATTTGGTCAGCTGTATTTAAAATTTGGATTTGAATAGACACAAATTACAGGTTGGCCATGTGGAACAGAGCTCATGACAGAACGCATGATAAACAAACCAACTCCTGGAGCTGACTATTTGTGTAGAGAAGCCGAGCGGATGCATTTCTGTCAAAAAGGGAAGGTTGGAAATTAGAAGTCAAAACAGCCCAATTCAGGCTTAATCACTGTGGAGAGAAAGTGTTTAGTGAGATACTTTAACAGACTGTGCAGCAAGACTCCCGGCGATTAATCATCATAACTTTCCTCGTGACAAATGATTCTCTCTCCATTTCTGTACCCTTTCAAATTAAATTCAATTTGCGGATAAAAAGACAAATTGTTTATTTTACACTTTCATCAATGATTTAATTTATAAGTTTTAAATTTGGTGTGTAACTCTTATTATTATAGTCGTTGTTGTCATTGTTGTGATTATCATAAAACCCTCTCAACTTCAATAACTCTGGTGACTTTTTTTCACATCTGGAAATTCTGGAGACTTTCAAAAAATTGCTGTTCCCTGTTCAATGCATCCTTCTGTCCCACAACTTCCATCTTTAATGCCACCTCTCCGGCAGACTCGACACAGACCTCAGAAGAACCTTTTTCGTCTGTTGTGTTTTCCCTGTTGTGCAAGTTTTTTTTATAGCTTTCAACCTCCACGGCTGACCTGAGGGGTGAATTATTTATACCCCAGCGTGTCCCTACAGGCTGGGTGGTGCTTGTACTTAAACAGCGTGAATTGGCAGAGCGGGCTAAAAGAGCACCATGCTTGCCTGCTCGAGTAGAAATTATTTAAATAAAATACACGCACGCACGCATGCACGCAAACATACACACACACACACACACACACACACACACACACACACACACAAACCCAAAAACACACATGAAAAACCAACACACATGTATAAACACAACTGTGCTTTGTGAAAAGTTTGTGTAGACAAATGTTTATAGTCTGTGTATGTGTAATTTTTTTTGGTGACAGAAAGTAGTTTCGTTCACTGTATGGATTTTTACTGTTTTACATGTGTGTGTAAAATATATCTTGATAAATTGTACTCAATGAGTCCTACAGGCATAATTTGGGGAGAAATTTGAAATTGTCCATTTGCCCACAAACGCGGCGTCATCAGCTGGAGAAGGCTGACATGACAACATGTCTGTGTTTGTTTGTCTGTGTGATCGTGCATGGGTGCGTGCACGTGTGTCCACCTGTCTTTGACAGACAGGTTGTGACAGGATGGATAGACACAGGGTCCGTCGCTGCTTTCTGTATGTGTGTGTGTGTGTGTGTGTGTGTGTGTGTGTGTGTGTGTGTGTGTGTGTGAGAGAGTGACTGCATGTGTTGTGTTTCGCTCAGGCTTGTGGCAAAGGATTGATTGAGTGGAACAGGAAGGAGTGAGAGAGAGAGCAAGAGATTTTCGCAGTCCAGTGATCGTCAGTTTATCTTTCCTCGATTGTAGAGGGACTGAGGTCGTCCAACTCGGCTTTTACTGCTGGACTGCTGAGGTGAGGCTGCCGTTACCACCCTGCTCTTATTTGCATTTAATTCCCTGTGACAATCTGTATATAGATGCTAAAACCAGGCTATTTGTCAAGTTCACCATTGTTTGGCATGAAGAAACCCTGTCAAATAGTACACATGCAGATGTTAAGCATTATGCATATGTATCTATGTTAGAAAATGATTTGGCACCTGTAGCATGTGAACTTGCCCTTGTAATAATAAGTTATTGTACAACAGTAATAATAGTAAAGTAATGACAGCAACAATAATAATAATAATGCCCATGCTTTTTAGTGGCAGCACACAAAACATTTGATTGAGGGAGTCTTGTTACATGGCCGTTTATCTTTTTCTCAAACACTACAAATGTAGCCTGGCATCGATTTTGCAAAAAGGTCACAAAAGGGAACATCTCAGTGCCTCTTTGAATTCCAAGAGTGTTATCAGCCGTTGAGCAGCGAAACATGTTGTAGTGCAACAGACGGACAGAAAACTGTAGCATGCAGCAGTCGTAGATAATACTGTCCAGATCGTTCAGTAATGTCTCCATAGTGGATTCAACAGACCTATCCACAGCAGTGGTGGCCGTCTTGGAAGTTTGCAAAAATGTTTAATCAGCCCAACCAGTGTCAGGACGGAATCAGAGGCAGGCCAGACCAGACTCAATACAACACTGTATACACTCACTGATTGGTCTGGCTATTAGGCTGCTATGAACAGCCACACAACAAACAACACACATACACCACATACGTACACACATGACAACAGTATAACCTCTTACCCGCTCAACACCCCCAGAACGAGATTGAGAACGAAAAAGGAGCCGAAGATGACGAGAGAGACAAAATAGACCCATGGCAGCTCATAGCCCATAGCATCCTGCATCTGAGAGGGAGAATAGAAGGAGGACAGAAGGAGGAGGAGAAAAGAAGGGGGTTAACAGGGAGAGTTGGCATGGTGTAGGAGAGAGGAAAGTGTAAGGGAGGTGAAAGGAAGAGAGGGATGAGAGGATTGACAGGAGGGATGATGGAGTCAATCAGAGGGGGCAGTAGAGGTCAAGGACAGAAAGTGGGTTAGTGAGGAAAAGAAAGAAGGAAATGGAAAGAAGAAGAGGGTGGAGCCTGTTAAAAAGAGCAGTAGAAAGACCTGGCAAAGCAAGAGTATCAGTATTGTATGATTAAGTGTGTATAAACCATGTGTCTGCCTGTTGGAGAGCAGATCCTTGATGATCCACGAGTATAAACACTAAACAACACTCGACTGCTTTTGTTACTCAATGACAAACATTAGCTTTCGTACCAAGTGTGTTAGTTACACATAAGTTTTTCATAAGGATGGATGGGCCTTTACCGGGAACCCGTTCAGACAGTGTGACTTTACAATTCGTCATATAAGTCAATGTTATTCCTTTAGAGGACACAGACGCATCTGGATGTTGCTGCTCAAAACTCATTCAAAGAAATGCTAAATTATCAGTCCCGACATGAATTGAATTAAAGGGCATTTGACAGCCAGAATCTGGAGAAAAAGAAAAATTAAAGAGCTGCTACTTCAACACGGAGACTATCGGGCAGAGAAAGACAAAAAGGGAGAGGATGGATGAGAGAAGGAGGGGTTCATTTGCCTCAAGAGCACCAGATGTTGGATATCATTAATCTATATTCCCAAAAAAGGAAAATGCACGGCCCAAACATAATGAAGCATGCAAAACAAATGTTTTTTTAAAGGCCTAGTGTTGTCTAAATGTTTATCCAGAATCATTTGTACTTATAACCTGATAACTAGGGCCAATTTATTATTAAAAAAAAGGGCTGGTCACACAAGCGCTCTCATAATAGGCAAAATGTTGTGAACTGGTGTTTGGTGTGAGAGAGAGAGAGAGAGAGAGAGAGAAGTTGCAGCAGACAGGGGAGTAAGAGAAGGGGTGTAGAGCTAGTGGGACCTCTGCTCCATGTGTATACTGTACGTTAACACAGACACAAACTATTTACACATTCAAACGCACACATTGACGCCTGACACACGCACCAGTACCAGTACGTGATTTTCTTTATTCATTAATTGCGTTTAATAATCGAATGATTATAACATTGCTTTAGCATTTTGATAGCTAGCCCCAGCTTGTGCCTCTCATATATTACGATTATATTCTCCTCAGAGCTTAAAATATATCTCTGTGAATGATAAATCACTGGTGACCTTTAAAAAACAAACACACCCCAAGATGTCATGTTATCATTCCTAACACGGTTTCAAAGCTATTTCCAGAATCTTCTATCCATCTAAGGGATAATCTGACTTTTATGTATACATTTCTGAATGGAAACAAAAATAACACTGTTTTACTTTTTTGGGGATTAGAAAATTAAGTAAAAACTCCAGAAACTCTAGAACAATAGATATTTATTATTGTGCAGTGCAGCAATTATTTTTTCATCCAGATGGACCGAGGGGTCTTGTTGGATTATAGAAAGATTGTTATAAATATGGTAAGCATTCACCAGCAAAGTCGAATTCAAGAGAAATCAAAGCTTAACTTTGTGACCTGAATATAAAGGTAACAAATGAGGGGTACAAATCAGGGCTACATGGTTGCTGGAGGGCAATTTCAATGCAATTTCAGTTTATATGGAAAAATGAATGTGTAAATCATGTTTTGAAAAAAATCTGAATAAACCTGTACTCATCTGTGCCACATAAGTGCTTACTGGTAGTAAGAGAGACTGAACTGTTTGAAAAAAGACACGGGGAAATGTTACAACTACACTGTATAGAAGGAGCAAAGGTCCAAATTAAAATGCTTTTTCCAGAAGTCACACATGGAGTTTGATTGGATCTTACCTCACATCAATTTAGAGCATCAGACTAATCTAATGGTTTGTTTAGCCGGACAGGGTTGCTGCATGCCTCTGGCCATTTACTGAGGAAGGGGCAACGTTTATGTGTTGGGGTGAGTCTGTGGCGTCTATGGCTGCTGTATGAATGCAGGTGTTTGTGTGTTCACTTGACACTTGAATCAATCATCAGGATTCTACGCGCGTTCAAAATAAATCGAAGCCTTCACTCACACAGTGTATTGTCTGCATTGATTTAACCTGAGATATGAGCAAACACATGGACAAACACACAAAAACAATGAGTGTGTGTTTGTTGTATGTGTGTGTGCCTCTTCCTCTCTCTGAACAATCGTAGTATGCATACCGGCTTTTCTGAGAAGAGTGTTTTTTTTCTATTGCTTTATATCGTTTCTCAAAAGCACTCGTGTGGCACTGATGTTACAGGTATAGTAGCAGTGTATCGCACGCACACGCACACACACACAGACAGACACAGACAGACAAACACAGACATACACACACACACACACAAACACACAAAGACACTATTGTGGTGTCCGGCTCACCCAGTATAGCACGTCTGTCCAGCCCTCCATGGTTATACACTGGAACACCGTTAGCATGGCAAAGGCAAAGTTATCAAAGTTGGTGATGCCGTCATTTGGGCCCTCCCATCCCATTTTGCACTCTGTTCCATTGTGTTTACAGTGTCGACCATAAGCCACGTCTGGTGCACACGGTGCCGGCTTTTCCTCTGCGATGGTGCCTGTAGGAATCATTGTGGAAAGAGTGTTGTGTCAATTACAAAAAACAAGCTCTCTAGGGTGATGCATAGGGTAACTGAGAGTATTCAACCAGCACTTACCCAGCGCAAAGCTAATGCCTCTCATGGGAACTATAACATCACCATAACAACACTCAAGTCCATTTATACCTGGGGGTCTCTAATGAAAATGGTTTCAATCATTTATGGTGGCTGCTGTTTCGATGATTGCTCAAATCGTTCATTCTCAGAAACATAAATGATGGCTTGAATAATTAATGGAGGTGATGATTTGAATTGTTTAAGGTATAGGTTTCTTGAAATCACGGATTTAAACAGACTTATTACCTTAGAAGCGTTGGAGAAGCAAGGTGAGCGAGAGCACAGCTATGGCTCACTGCGATATTTCAGTTGAAAAAGGTTTGAGTGGTACAGTATTTACCTCTCTCTACATCCGCTGGAGTTGAAGCAAGTGTGTGTCTTTGTGAATATACTGTACGCTCTCTGAAGCATGTGTTCGCGGTTGAATACATGCTGCACAATCTATCTGATCATTGAAGTGCGGTATGCGAGTGCATGTGTTGGATCATGCATGTTTGTGTCTGCGTCTGTGCCTCAGTGCACAGGGGTCTAAATACGCTGTCTCTGTCTCATTCTCTCTCTGTATGTGTGTGTGTGTGTGTGTGTGTGTGTGTGTGTGTGTGTCTACCTATGTGCTCGTGAACGCAGGTCTTGTGCATCTTGCCCATGAAGAGCTCCAGGCCGATGATGGCATAGATAATGATGACGAAGAGGACCAGCAGGGCGATATGGAGCAGAGGAACCATGGCTTTGATTATGGAGTTCAACACTACCTGTAAACCTGGAGAACACGCAAAAAAATCAACAGCGGATACATACGTGTGGCCACAAAATGTAAAGAAAGCACATAAAAGCACTAATAATATATTTTGTATATATATATTAATCACCATATAAGCATTTTTCACTAACTAATACATTTCATCTCAAATCTTTTATATTATTTTCTCTCTTAAATGATGATTGTAATTGCAGTGTTATTCATCTGTATTTGAGTAAAAAGTTGTGTAATAATCGACGCAAATGCAGCTGCACTCAGCCTTTATCCTCTATAGCCGATCCTGTCGCCTAGTGTGTTGGGTTATTGATTACTGTAGTCACTAACACGGACAGGTTGACAGACAACTCATCCACTGCTCTGACAACAGGACAAGAGGAGCATGTGTCGGAGCATATGTGTACGTGTGTGTATGTGTGTGTCTGTGTCTTGTGTGTATGAGTGGAATGAAGCACCAATATCAGCTCCAATCAGTGCCCACCCCCCCCCACCCCCCCACACACACACACTCACCTTAACCAATCACAATTCACACCTGATCCCCAGGGCATTATTTCTACGTCTTCCTTTTTTTTCTTTTTCTCTTAGCACTTACTTGGTACTCCAGACACCAGTCTGAGGGGTCTGAGTACTCTGAATGCCCTCAGAGCCTTGACATCGAAGCCTGCCGCCTTCCCTCCGATAGGAGTGGCTCCGTCCCCCTTGGTGGCCTGCTCCAAGATTGCGCTGAATAACCTGCAAGGAGAAAGTAATGACTGCAATAACCACCATCGCTGGGTTGCCGTCCCACATTCACACACTAGCGAGTATCTGAGAGATAAACTGATACAATACAGCGTGGTGAATATCTGATGACATTACGGCTTCATTTTATAGTTCCACTGGTGTCACAATATACATCATCTAATGTAAGATGAGATAAGACTTCAATCTAATTTGGGAACATAATTCTGAAAACTGAATGAATGTGCCCTTTGGAGAAAAGTCAACAGTCGAAAATAAAACAGCCTAATTAGTAATATCTTCAACATAACAAGAGAGGGTGATTCATCTGTTCCCTCTGTCCTTCACGGCTAAGGAAATGTGACACACTCATCTTTGATGATTTGACGATCAGCCCAACAGAACGCTGCAACAGAATGACTACAACTTGAATTTAATGCAACATTAAGTCACACAATCAATGTTCGGACTTGATCAATCCATCAATTTACAATATCATTTTTTACGTTTTAACATAACCTTCAATAAAACGGGCTAAACATGTTTTTAATCCTGCAGGGTTTTGTTAGCTTTTATCCCCTATGATTTTTTTTACAGACATCTCTTTGGTGTGAGAGGCTGACAAGCTTGAATTTATGTACGTCCAGCTCAGCTTATCACTCTCCTCCTTCTCTCTCTCAGTCTCAAATCACCATACAATACCATTTTCCAGCTAGTGCGGCTCAAAGGCCAGTCAGCGGCGCGTTAGTCACGGAGTATTATCAATTAGCACAGATGAAATGGCCACTTGAAAAGACCTCTCAAAACATATCGCCCTCTCTCTCCCCCTCACTCCCTCTCTCACTCTCTGCCTCTCTATTTCGCACCACCTCCCTCTCAATTTGATTCTCTCCCTCTCTTTCAGTGGGAAGCAGAGTATGAAAAGCATGTCAAGGATCCATAGATTTGCACCACCAGCATTTCGCCCGGCATGTTTTGCTGTGGTGTGGTGTGAAATGATAATTAGAGCCTTTTGAAATGTAGCACCACATAATGGGTGGGTACATAGTGCCAACTGTGTGCATTCATAAAGATAACGGAGGCTACGAGTTTTCGCAGTCGTCAACATGTCGCCATTACAATTCCACTGAAAAAACAGTTAATACAACTTATCATAGGTTCGCCATATGGCTGCATCTGATTATGTTCATTATCAACTAATCTATTGATTGTTTTGAGTAACCTTTATTTTTGCTTAACCAGAAGCCAAAAGTCAAAAACATAATGCATCTGCAATGAATACATACAAAATGTTAATTTAAGAGACTGGGATGGGAAGAGATTGAAAGTTTTGCTTGATAATTAAGTTTTCATAACCATTGCTTATTAATTAATTGATTAATCGACAATGTTTCAGGCAAAATTTTGATGGGTTTTCCGTCTTTACTCATTCTTTCGATGATCTCAAAGCTAATCAATACAAAGGACAGAGAGTCTAGCATTGTGTGTGTGTGTGTGTGTGTGTGTGTGTGTGTGTGTGTGTGTGTGTATGCATGTAAATCTGCATGTGTGCCTCCCAGGTTTCTCAGCACCAGGTACAAGCTCATTCCAGAGGGAGCAAACTCTGTCACTTCTCATCTACACACACTCACACACACACACACACACACACACACACACACACACACACACACACGCACACACACTGGCAGGCTGGGAGTTAGTGCACAAAGACAAGCTCTCATTCATGAGCTGTCACAGCTTAACATCTCCTTGTAAACTTTGGACACACATTTCAGGGTGTCCTCTCAGTGTGTGAAATGGAGTGTATCTGTATTTGTGTTTCACATCTTTGTAAATTTTCCCCCAAAACACAATCTTCAGTAATCTGCCACCCTTTAGGACTGGTGAGGTTTAGTAAAAGAGTTTGATTGAGGTGCCATTATGGACCAAGAAGTTTCCTATCACTTCAACTGAAGGCAGATTCTGTTTTTTTTTGTCTTTCAACAAAACAAGTAAAGTTGCTCAAAATCTTTGAGAGGACAATATTTGCCCAACAGGAAGAGGTCACTTTTCAGGAAATGCTAAATATTGGTCGTATTAAGGCTTTTAAACACATGACCAATGCAGTCATTCTTCTGCTGAATGCAGTCTCCATTAAAAAAGCTTCACAATATTTTTTTTTGCTGGATTTCAACAACCTGCAAAGACATGACTTAGCTTTTCTAAGAACCCCTTTAAAAATGTAATCACCAAAGGACAATAACAAAGGACAGTCTTACTTATAGGCCTCCTTATTTGTCCATTTGCAAAAGAAAAAAAGTATTGACGGTGTGGTGAAGCAAACAATTAGGAACAGTTGGGGAGTAAACAACACCGATGCACTTGCACAAATTTGCTGCACACCTGATGTGCTGGACGGTTTTTGCCCCTAGGTAGGTCACCCTTGCACACTCTCCCAAAACAGCTCGCGCCAACTCTCAAGAAGTGTCCATGATCACAACACTAAACCCTGCCAATTCCAGAAGTGGACCTTCCTTCTGACCATCTAACCTTCTGACCTCCCCGTGGCAAGGGTGCAAGGACAGAGACCATTTCCTTGCAGGGGACCAATACAGTGTTATTACACGTTCAATAATGCTGAGTCACAATAAAAGGCATAATTCAAACACAGACAGAGAGAGAGAGAAACAGGCAGACAGAGGGTAGATAACAGCATCAGAGTGTTAAAGGTTGTGTTTATGCCAGGGGCACTGGCACCATGATGCTAGCCGATGGTGTGTGTGCCGTGTTTGTGTGTGTGTGTGTGTGTGTGTGTGTGTGTGTGTGTGTGTGTGTGTGTGTGTGTGTGCATGGGGAGAAGCCAACCAACTCAGTCATGTGTATGTGTGTTGGTGCATTCACAGAGCCTTCGTTCAGACCGAGGAGTGCCTTCTGCCTGAGTCTGTCTAACATGCATGCGTGCACACACAAACACACACACACACACACACACACACACACACGCACACACAATCAGAATTTTTATGGCATTAAGGTCCACTGGCTATTGTGCCATTACCCCCACACAACGTCAACTCACAGCTGGCAGGCAGGGTGCGCTCACACACACACGCGCACGCGCACGCACGCACACACACACACACACACACACACACACACATACACACACATACACACACACACACACACACACACACACACACACACACACACACACACACACACACACACACACACAGGGTTTAGCAGATGGGCTTTGTTGCTGAGTTTACAGATAAAGAAAAGCAGAGCAGAGCAGAGCTATCAGCATCTAACAAGCTAATCACTTTAGGCTCCAACAATTCACCGTAGCCCAAAGTTTACTGCAGCTTTAATACGGATTGAGTGAAAGGGGAAGCTTGTTTTAACACAGTGCTCATTTTAAAAGTGTATTGTAGAAGTTTGTAACATTTCCTAAAAAAAATATTATTCCAATGAAAAAACAATGTTCCTCTATCAATCACTCCATCGAAATACATTGACATAATGTGCCAGCAGATTGGATTTTTGCTTATCTGTTGAAATTCTAGTGAAGTAACAATTGTGGACTGAGGAAAAATTTGAAAAAAAGTTAGTAAAAATAACTTATTAACTTAATTTTAAAAGATGCTAGCACTATGACAACCTAAATGGAGGCTGACACTTGCCTTGCTGCAGTTCCATTTGTTGACAGTAATTATGCCAAGGCACTATAAGCCACTGATATGCTGCTGTTTGAAAATGTGTAATTTAGCGCCTTCTCAAACGCTCGTACCGCCTCTATCAAACCAAATACATTCACTCAGCGTCGCACAGGACGATTAAAAAACATTTCACAGATTTAATCTCGGACCGCTTGTTTCTGTTCACTCACCCCACGACTACGATGATGAAGTCGAGCAGATTCCAGCCGTTCCTCAGGTAGGCGTTGGGGTGGAAGAGCAGGCCATAGGCTATTACCTTCAGGAACGCCTCCACTGTGAAAATGATGAGGAACAGATACTCCACACGCTCCTGCGGAGACACAAGAACAAGACAGGTCCATTTATTCCTCTGAGCAGCAGCAGTGCAGGGACGCACAAAGCCTTCTTATTAGAAAGAACGAGCATTAGAGAAAAATATACGAGAGAGAGAGAGGATTGTAGATGGTCGAGTTTATAATAAGATGAGTAAGTTTCACATGTGGGTGAATACTGTTAACAGGAAACCACATTATAGGACAACAAATGAGAAAACACCGAACATCCATTCAAGATATTATGGCCATAAAAACAAACTAACATTAACGGTCATTACATCATTTATTTATGCCCGCATCAATGCACAAACAGTGCTGGCTGCTTAGTCCCTTACTTCTCCGAGTTTATCATCCAGAACTGTTTATCCGGCTTCTTTGTGTGCGTACTATTTATGTGGCTAATGGCGTGTGTGTTTTATTTTGTGTTTGATTCTTTACATGACAAATATGTTTGTTTGCCCAAGTTGCAATTGTGTACACAGTCAAAGCATTTTGATTATTTAATCAAAGCAGCTCTCTTCCTGTCCTAAGAGGCTACTGTCTGAAGACGAGGAATGTGCTTTTGCATGTACTGTGTACACACACACACACACAAACACACACTTCTACTATAGAGTTCCTCAGAGACTGTTGTCATAGCGATGACCCCTGCCACAGGGGGTGCTGGGAAATGTCCTGAAGTGGCCCTGAGAGAGGGAGATAGAGGAATTATATAACTTTCTGACCATCAAGGAATTCATCATCCACCTAATCATCTGACATATCTGCTTTCTCGTTTTTTTGCCAAGTTTATTAAAATGAAATGAGATCGAGGCAACGGAGCCAAACTACTGAGATCCTGTATGAAATGAGGTACGTATTTTTTTTAACATTAAAATAGCTCAAGCTCCATCCACGTGCAGCCATCTCAGTCCCGGCTCTGCCTCCCGTATCTACTGTTTTCCCATGGACGCACGGTCACACAGGGCAAGAGGTTTGGGACAGAAGGCCAGGCAGGGGAAGGAATCAGCCTCATCCCCAGGGAGGAATCAGCTCAACCTGAGTTTGGATTGACGTTCAACCAAAATAGGATGGTAATATTGGATTATTACCATCGTTCTCCAGACATCAAAATTAGTTGTAGCAAGGAAGCTAAATGAACTGAGAAGGGGATTGGCGGATAGGCAGGTGCTTTTTCTGGACAGATCGTTGGAGAGGCACTAATTTAGCTGTACAACTGTTCGGTGACAATATAGACATTTAATTCTATTCTAGTCTAGAGTGAAAATTTAAAATGTATAGGACTTAATTAAAAAAAACCTCCAATACAACAGTATATTATCATTATCATATCATATCAGGATAAAGAAGTATATCCTTGTATATATTACCCTGTATTTACTGATGTGATCACTTATTTATTTTACAGTGGCCAGTTTTTGTTAGTTTAAAAGTGAGGCAAGTCGAGTGCCACAAAATGTACATTCTCTACCAATGTCGTCACAATTCTCCAAATGTATTTTACTAGTGTTGTTCATTTTAAAAGCCCATGTTAGTGTTGGATAAGCTCGAGTACACAGTGGCTGTACTGAGATCTGCAGTTAAGGCTGATGTGAGTCTAAAGCTAGTCCAGCTAAACAAACAACTTTCTCAGCATGAAGAAACACTGCGAGCTACCATTAGATCAGTTACATCACACAAACACACACACACACACACACACACACACACACACACACACACGCACACACGCACACACACGCCATGGGAATCAGTCATTCATGTAACCACAGTTTTGACACTACGGCTGTGTGTCCACTGTCCCGTATGTAAACTTAAAATTCCTTTTCATGCTTTGAAAGGTGTTTATTTAAGTTTCCTTCTCTGAGCACTATATATGCATACCAGTCAGCATGCACTGAATCCAAAATGACTCAAGAACCAGCCCAAACACAAGATTTACAACTGCCAGATATTTTATTCCTAATGATCTGATTATCATACAAACTGTGATGTGGAAGTATCTTTTCCCACACTTAGAAAAAATGCTAAAGAGGCTCGACAGTGGAGGGAATGACGCGAGTTATGATACAGAGATTATGCACAGTTGGAATGACCGACAACTTGAAAGGCAAGTTGATCTTAAAGCAAGATTTCACACCTGAATGCGCTGCTCAGAAAGCCGTATTAGACGTTGTCTCTCTAACCTCCTCTCATTTCAATTCCAACCCATCCAGGGTTCTTTACACACACACAAGCTGAGAGAGTTTTACATTAAACACCTGTCATCCTGTGTGTGTGTGTGTGTGTCTGTGTGTATGTGAGCCTCAATAAACTGATTGTTTTCACATTAATTTTTCATATCGCCAAAGACCCACCACCACACACTATTAGTTGTGTATGTGGAAGTAATGAATCTCAAACACACACATACACACAAATCATCTCCCCTGTTCAAACACAGAAAACCTCTCACCCTTTCCCCTCTCAAAAACACACACAGGTAGACTCGACACGCGCACACACACACACACACACACACACACACACACACACACACACACACACACACACACACACACACACACACACACACACCCGGGCTGTGAATCTGTTGGTGACAGGCAGACAGCGTGGCGTGCTGAAGAATAAAACAGAGAAAAACATCTGGTAGGAACAGCTCAACCTGACACACACACAAGCACATACAGACACACTTCTCTTCCGGCTTCCTTTCCGTTCATACGGACCCATAAAGGGCAAAATCCATAAGGGGCAGGACTAATCTGGTTACTGACTGGAAAGAACTGAGAGAGATGATGCGAAGCCTGAAAGAGGAGAGGGGGATGGATGAGAGAGAGAGAGAGAGAGACTAAAGAGACGGAGAGAGAGAGGATGGCAGACAGAATGACAGAAAGGTGAGTATGTGGGAGCAATAATTCAGTTATCTGTGATAGGTCAAGCAAACCGCCTATCCATCAACGAGGCGAATCAGATTATAGTATCGACATTCTACCGTACAGCGGACAATGTTTCCATTCGCCATGACCTTCTGTGCGTGTGTGTGTGTGTGTATGTGTGTGTGTGTGTGTGTGTGCGTGCGTGCTCCAAAACAGGATTAGCCATTAAGCTGTTTTCAAAAGTTTCCACAGACACAACATTGTCCAATACATGTTTCGTTGATGCAGTTTTCAATTGATCAAGAACAGAAGAAAAAAAAATCCAATCCAAAAAATGGAGTTTGCAATTAAATCATAAATTCAATCTTAAAATCAGATTCAACAATCCAACTCCTGTACTACTGCAAATCTGAACTTGTCTCAGCCGTCAGAGTAGAATCTTGCCTATTACTATATTTCTGTACAACTGTACAGAGCCACACTGCCCCGATGTCCAGTCATGATTTATTCAGAGGGAGAAAACACGGTGAGTTGAAGTACAGCAGCAGGCTAATAATAGAGTTTGGTTAACAAGACAAAAGAAGTACTGTAACTAACAGTCAGGAACAGTCTGCCTCATTACAACTTCTTTTTGAACATGTCATATTCTGTTATGACATTGTACTTAACAAGATCGTTACTACATCTGGGAACTCAGCTGCAAAGAAGTCAGATGGGGTAAAAAAAAAAACACAAGCAGGCAATGGTGCAGATTTTACAACAACAACTCAAATTGAACTGAAAGAAACAATAAAGTACACTTTTCTTGGGCAATGATGGAGTATTATTATTATTACTATTATTACTGTTGTGAACACCATGTGGTTTCAATAATTTCTGACCGGGTTGAACTTTGCCGAAGAGATGTCACTGCGTCTCGCTCTTCTCAGATATTACTTTAGCGAGTACAGTTTTGTAATAGCTGATAACTGCTTCAACAAAATTAAGACCCAACTTGTGTATGTTTCTGTTTCTGTCTCCCTCTTTCTTTCTCTCACCCCTCACCTCTACTTCTTCTTTCTCTCTTTCTTCAACTCAACTCAGATCTCTCTCTCTCTCTCTCTCTCTCTGACTGCCAACCAGAAGTTACCATAGGGACCAAGATGGGTTCCGACGTTACCATGGAAACTGTGGGCTGCAGCAGCAGTGGTGGCAGCAGACTCTCTTTCTCACACACACTCACACACACACACACACACACAATCAGTATCGTATCAAGAATATCCCCGGCACATAGTCCTAATTACTACTCTTCTGTCAGCTTTCAGATTTCCTATTGTGTGTATATGTGTGCACAAGTGTTAATCAATGTTGTTTGTGTATGTCTACAACAGTGTGAAATTGAGTGTCGGTGTGCTCGTGCTTGCCCCAGTGTTTTATGTCATATACTTATTTCCAACTTGCCCACCAGTTGATGGCATGGAGCTCAAGTCTCATGCGAATTTCTGCAGTGCTATTCTGTCACTCTGCACAGTCAACAGTATAATAAAGTACCCTGGTGTATAAAAAACGAATATTCATTTCCCTTAATCAACTGGCTTCGGTCACAAAGTGGGAAGATGATGTGAATGACACAAGTTTAATATCCTTTCACAAACTTTGTGTAGTGTACAGAGTTACGTAATGGAGATACAAAAGGGTCATCATTATCATTTATTTATAATTTTATCTTCAATGGGTGTTCATCAAAAAATGTTTTTTGATGGAATTTGAATCTCGGGTTAAGTTTTGGGTCAGTGAACCAAAATTGGTTCAAACAGAATTGTTGATTTTTTCTTCTCCTACTGTAATTGCTTCAGAATGGAGGATAAATAAAGACTTTTAATCAAATCTGACACTGCTAAAGAGAGGAGCTGGGGACTAATAATGTCATATCATGTTTTAATGTGAAACTCACAACAGTGGAAAAACAGTGGCTCTTAGGGCCCCGTCTCTGGGCTTGGATTAATTTTCCACCTGAAAAACTCTCTATCCCCTGCCCTGCACTAAGAACATGCACTTACCAAAGCTTTTCATGTGGGAGGTCGATATGAGGGAGGTAGACTACTTTCTGAGCAGGACGTAATATTGAGGTTTCAAAACTGAAACCCTGTGCTCTCTCTCTCTTCTGCACTAACAATCATTGCTTGGTGAAACTGTTT
This sequence comes from Scophthalmus maximus, assembly GCF_022379125.1. Lineage (NCBI taxonomy): Eukaryota > Metazoa > Chordata > Actinopteri > Pleuronectiformes > Scophthalmidae > Scophthalmus > Scophthalmus maximus. The sequence continues at coordinate 18,246,401 of NC_061526.1, read as the reverse complement.
ACTATATCATCCACTCAGGTCAATGGGATTGATAGTAGTTGTGGATTTACTGGGAAGCAGCTAGGGGGGGAATTTGTGTGACTGAAGACAGCAACGCCACTGTTGACGTAGAGAATGGGGGCTTATTCAAGGGAGACATATTATGCTTTTTCTGTTTTTCCCTTCCCACTAGTGTGATAAAAAGGTTTTTGTGTATGTAATTTAAACAGATAAAAGCATTATGCCTGAAAATTAAGAACAACAAGAACAACAACCACTCCCCTTCAAAAATCAGATTCTAGAAGCGATCACCACAAAAAGAAAAATAAGACTCTCCTGGATTTCTGCTTTGGACAAGCGTGTCTCGTGTCACGTCACTTGACGCCACGTTCAACACGAGGATCATTAACAACCACAAGCTCCAATCTATGAGCCTCTGGACAAGGATTATGTTTGATTAGAGATTATACCGTGTGTGTGTGTGTGTGTGTGTGTGTGTGTGTGTGTGTGTGTGTCTGTCAGAGGGTCACAAAGACATCAGTATCCTCTGACAATTGAAAGGAAGCTAGATCCTGAGACTAGGATTAATGCACGCACACACACACACACACACACACACACACACACACACACACACACACACACACACACACAACCAGACACAAAAGCCACAGTTCTGCACCCAACACAACCATATGTTGTAACGGCTGCCACCTCCCAGTAATGCAACTGACTAAGAAATGATAGTTTAGACTAAAAAATATTCTCAGAACAAACCATCTTTTGAAAGTCATTACTTTTCTTCTTCTAATTCCTGTTTCCAGGCAACAGGCACTGTCACATCAAAAAGAAAGGAAGAAACCAAAAAAACATCATCAGCTTAGGTTTTGGTGGCGACTTTGGTGTCTGTTCTGATTTTTCTTTTCCTTCCATGACAACTGGTTTTTTTTACAAAAACAGACTGATGGCACACGACGTCCTCTCACGCTGCACATGATCGCTGTCAGCTGAAGCCTTTGTGTGTGTGTGTGTGTGTTTTTTCCCAAGGGCAACTTTTAGGGGCAAGGTGTGACTCTGAGGTGAAAATGTTTGATTATCTTGCCTCCAGCAGCCTAGATTGTTTCAGACTGGACCCAAAGGCAAAGAGGAAACAACCAAAAGGGAATGTTGATCGGTGGGTGAACTTACTGCACTCAACTGGGATTCTCACTGCGGGAAAAAACTGCCGCATGCGATCTCGGCTTGTCCTCGTCTCACACAGAAAAATGTCACATGCTATTTATTTCTTCCTTCATCAATTGCTCTCCCTTTCTCACACAAATATATATATATAACAGGGGAACCTGTAATCTGCCCACCTCCAGGTTCAGCCTCCCTGCCCACAAGCCCCATTCCTGCTGAAGTTTCTCGAAATTAATAAGTCATTCACTTTCTTCATCTGCTTTTCTTGTTCTAGGTTACGGTCTGAAGCCAATCCCAACGGTCAATTAGAGGCCCCAACGTACAAGCGTACACGCAGTCTTCCGTCCACAGAGCAAAGTTAAGAGTCAACCTGACCTGTGCGTCTACAGGAGGACACCCACACTGATGGCAAAAGCAAACATTTAAAATTTGTAGTATTTGCAAATACAGACGGAGGTGGGGGAGAAGAGGAGACAATATTTACAGGGGGATGGCAGAATGGAGAGGGGAAAAACAGAGATGTTAAAAAAAAAAAATGACACAGAGAGCAGAGGAAAAGAGAGCAATTGGTCTAAAAATATGAAAACACAGGAGCATAAATCATCTCATATAGACAGCCAGGGTGTGTTAGTGAGCGTGTGCATAGATGTGCGAAGGTGAGTGCACGCTACTCGGTGTCTGAGGGGAAGATAGCCGGTACCCTTGAGAGAGGAGAAGAAGGGAAAGAAAGCCAGAGATAGCGGGAAGAAAAACAAAGAGTAGGATACTGTATGTAGAGAAAATGAAAAGGAAAAAAAAACCAAGGTGAAAAGGTGGAGAAGTATCCCTTTCCTCCTCTGTTTTCATTCATCCCTCCATCCCAGCCAACAACACACTATTTATTTTTTCTCCCTGTCAAGTGTACAACGCTACCTTTCCGCTTCAGCTCTGCATTCGTGTGCGTGTGCGCGCACGTGTTTCTGACTTATCACGACTTCTCCTGCCTTCTGCCTCACTGGCAGGGAGACGGATGCTCTACGGCCGCCCCTCCACACACACACACATACGTTGTGTATACGTGTTCCTGGGCGAGCTCCGTAGTACATGTTAGACAGATTTACATTCATTTGCTCAGAAACATATTCATTTATACAGCTCGTCACACATGAGTGAAGAGCTTGTAACGGAGCCACATCATCTCCTGATTATGATCATCAGGTGTTGCCGGTGGGTGACAGCTGAGTGACACGATTCTCTCCCATTTCATTCATTAATTCATAACATAATTCGGAGGTTCACACCTTCAGCTGTCGTTCCCGTGGCAAAGCCTTAGCGGTGGGATCTGACGGGGCCATGAAATTATTATATCAAAGCCTCTTATTGACTGGCCAGCGAGGTGGCTTCTATTCACCAATAAATAACACAATTTACAATCGGGACGAGCATATCATTTTATCCAATGTGTCTGTGTAGAAGTCAGTGCTTCTCTGCTGTCCCTGCCCCAGATCCTATAGTGTGATAATGTGGTGTAGGTTACAACCAGTGCTCTGTCGATTCGTGTGGAAGCTGCAACTATATGAAACGACCCCCGGCAGCACGGACACCCACATTAAATTAAAGTGTAATGCCTGTGTCCCGACTAGGAGTCTTTGCACATTGACGGTGTGCGTTCAGAACATGTCAGATGGTCGAATCTCAGACGTATGAAGTGGGCACTGGTGACGCCCTCGACATTAGTTGGCTGAATCGCTTGACACCTCATAGAATTCCTCGATATGCACACACACTCTTTGTCACACATCCGCACAGATTTGCACATGCAGGCCGACACACATGCCGAGCTACAAATGAAGACAAAGTGAGCTGACACACGAACACACAGATCACTGTAGCGCGTCAAGATCAGAGTAGCTGCTCGCTGCACTGAGGGGACAAGACAGATTACTATACTCTATAAATCTGCGCGTGACTCATGTTTCGGAGCATGTGCGTGCATGTGTATGCATGTGTGTGTGTGTGTGTGTGTGTGTGTGTCATTTAAAACGCCTCTTGGGTTGATCATGCCGTTGTGACTTATGTGTGAAATGTATCAAGAACATATAGCAGTATATTATTACAGCATATTCAAGATACTATAATTCTTCTGCAGTTGTGTAAAAATGTCTTCCCTTAATATAGCTTTTGTTTATTCATCTTCAGGAATAAGAAAGTACATTCTAGCTTGTTAGCACATTCTTCAGCCTGAAAGAGGTATCCAGTCGAATCACCAACCAGACACTTTATATCCAGTGGCAAACAAAATGAGGAATCATATTACAGTATTCCCAGAATGCCCTGTCCTCCATAAAACAAGACATAGATAATTTTTCTTGCGTCAGACCAGGATTATCAGAAAAACATTCACTGTCCACACATCTAATATTTGGAATAACAAGTACAATCAGTCCAGGACATCGACAAAGCCTGTATTTTGATTTTCTTTGATCCGTGTGCCCCAACGTTCAGCTACAGGATGTTTTTCCACACATGATGGTCTTCGACTTCACTGTATGTACACTGCAACGATGCAGACACAGAAACACACACACACACACACACACACACACACACACACACACACACACAGAGATGCCAGCTACTCCTGGGACAAATAAACACACAAAATATTAAAGACACTCGTGAAGAAACACAAATAAACTAAACCTAAATGACTGACAAAATTTTAGCTGCCTGCGGTCACGGCGGCAGCATTTTGAGAACATACAGTACAGACCACGAGCACATACAGTGACAAGGTGCCGTGTGAGGGGACTGCATTTTGCCTCTTAGCCCTTTCCCTACTGAGATCAGACACAGATGTGCATGTGTCATTCCCACTGGGTTGACATATGGTCTCCTCAGGTATGATGCATGATGGGCCAAGAGCCATGTAAGTGTGGGAAATGTAGTTCCATACATTTAAGGATATTTTAAACTTTAAATGACAGACAGAATGATTAAAACAGATTCAGCTCCTCAGCTTGAAATACAACCGACACATTTGAAAAGTAAACTACCTGTCTAAATCTCTTTTTAAATGGACTGACTCCTAATAGTCAGTCAGTATACTGTACCTCTAATGCCAATACTCGTTTCCAGTATCTGACAGCAACACTGGCATAGGTAAACCATTAGGAACTCGGCAGTACCGATTTCCACTATATCTCCAGGAAATATTGATTCACTACATGTGAAACAGAATAACTTCCATGTCCTGATGTTTTTTCCCTGCTTTTCAACATCCCAAATCTTGTAGAGAGAAAGTTTCTCCTGTACGATAAAAAAACAACAACCCTTCATCCCTTCTTGCTCGTATTGAGGCTTGTATTGCTCCTATCACAACTAAACACACCACTCTATCTCCCCGCAGAGCGCTGGAAATCCCTGCCTGTGAATGACTGTGTGTGTGTGTGTGTGTGTGTTTGTATGCGTGCGTGCGTGTTGAGAATTGCTCCATCATTCCTCCCCTGGTAAATGTCCAGTAGAGCGAGACCAGAGCACAGCACAGAGAAAATGGAGAAAAAAAGATACAACGGGAAAACACTGATGTTTGTGCACGTGTGCCTGTGTGCGTGTGTGTGTGCGTGTGTGTGTGTGTGTGTGTGTGTGTGTGTGCATGTGTGTCTGTGTTTATGCAGGGAAAAAAAAGATATATACATATTGAGGTGTGAATCATTTGTGTTTAGAGAACTGTAACTGATATGTCAATTATTTCTAACGGTACCCGTGATCAATAACAATTTCCCTCAGTAAACAACACAGGGTTTCATTCCAGGGTCATTATGTGTGCACACAATATATACAGGCAAGCTAAACTAAACTTTCTTTCTGATTTTTTCCAATTTTCAGCAGGGACAATGTAAAAGAAATATTGTTCCAATCTTCCAAAATTCCAATCTTCACTCTCCTGTGAGCTGTTTTTCTCTCCACCAGCACAGAAACATGTGGCTCAATTTATTTAAATTCTCCACTATCTTCATCATCAGTCGCTAACGTTGTCTGCTGTTGTTTTGCTGTGCAGGTAATGTACAACAGCTGATTGTAATGTACAAGGCGGACTGTTTTTGTCTTTTGAAACTTTTATATGATGAGGTTTGCTATGCTTGTATGAATTTTTTCTTCCCCATCGCCTTCTTCTTCTGTAGAATACAGTTAATAATGAATAACTTCATATATACATATTTCCATTTCAGGATGACAGTGTAAAGGTTTTAACTATGGCAACTAGAAGTCTCTGGTTTCTTTCTAAAAACACATTCATAAACACAGGACCTCTGCAGTATGGAAATGTGAAGGCGTTTAATGAACTCTGATTTGAATGAAAACCGAGCATCTTCCCCGCTGACCTCCCAAATCCTTGCGGATGAATTGTATGATTAAAGAGAAGAAAGCTTGTGCAGCTCTCCTGCTGGCATTGCAATGCCGCCATGACACCCAAATAGGATTATCTGCTAACACCCACTCCCTTGCTGTTACCATAGTAGCACTGTTGAAACAGCGACCCTCAAGCTATAAAAAGACAAACTTAACTTCGAGACAGCGAAAAAGTTAAAAAGAAAAAAGGAGGTAATTAAGATAAGGGGAGGGGAGGGCGGGAGAAAAGAAAGGTTACCAACTCATCTTTTGTTGCTATGTTACGTATTTGGTTTTACTAAAGCGCTTTTAGCTGACAGGTCAAAAAGAGAAAGAGTAGGGAAGAAAAGAAAGAGAGAAACAGCTGAGGAACACTATTAAAAAGGCTAACAAGGTTATTAATCAGGATGGACGAGAACGAATTTCATTTCTCTCTTCCTTTACCTCAGGGGATGTGTCCTCACTTTGTCTCCTTTCAACCTGTGTTCTCCCTCGCGCTCTTTCTATCACTCTTTGTGTCTGGCTCTGTGAAAAGAAACCACCTGAATTTGGCTGCTTCCTCTGCTTAATCTCAAATTCTTTCCTGCCTTTCTTCTCTGCCCTTTTTCTAAGGACATGCAGCAGCAGAAGCGAAGAGTTTGGAACTGCAGTGTTATCTGTGTAACCAATTCAAAGCCAAGTAGCCTCTCAGTGAGATCCATGCAAATCCAATTGACACCATTTCTGATATTTTCGTTGATATGGACTGACTGTACAGCAGTGGGAGGAAAGGACGCTTGCAGCTGGCCGGTGTGCAGAACAGCTGCGGGGGAAACCCTAAAATAAAGAGATATTGAGGAGTTGCCGGTAATATTGTGAAAGAGAGAAGAATGATAGCAATAGAGAGCTGTGACGTTGTGTCTGTGTTGTTTGCCGTCGGCATCATCCTTTATGTTTGCTGAATTTACAGCTTGTTGGGTATTATCCCATCCCTTGAAAAAAATGCTCGTCCCGTATTTACAGAGCCCAAGGTTGCGGATCTAAACTTGTATAAAGTACAAAGGCAATCACCTTTCGATTGAAAATGTACATTGACAAAGTAAATATCAAAATCGTCAATTAGCCCTGTACGAGGAGAAACGGTAGAACCAACACAAACACAAACAGACAAGCTTGTATCAATGATGTGAGAGACACACGGGGGTTGAAACGCAACAGGGGAAAGAGCTGAGTGAACCTGTGGAGCATCACATTAATTCAGGCATAGCACAAAAAGTCGCACACGCCGTCAGCTGATCTGTATCAGCTGACTCCGTTTATATAATCCGCCAAGCTCACTCTCCCACTCCCCTCTGATCATTCATGCTGCTGCAGCGACCGGATATGCCGATTTATTCCTCCGGCATCATCCTGTTATGATTCCTTCCTAAACATATACTCGTGATAGCATCTCTTGCCTGGCGCATTGTGTAGACTTCAGCATCTCAGCGATACTGTCCCGAGTCCGCAGGGCTTTGCTCTGCACACACCAAAGGGTCCGTTGTGCTCCGTGCAGAATATATGGCACGCTGCATCCCCAAGAGGGAAGTCAGAACACAGATGTAACTGTATAATCCTGGGCTACTTTCGACCATCCTGCATAACCAATGCTGTACACCGTCTTTCCTCCACTCCGTCCCTCTTCCCCCCTGTAACCAATCAAGGTTTCACTGGCCACAGGGACTAAGAGGGACAATATGTTCTCTTTTTCGAGCTGTTTGCATGTGCTTTATGTATTTCCGAGATCAAAGCGGGGGAAAGCACACACACACACACACACACACACACACACAGACACACACACACACACACACACACAGACACCACCTACACTCTCCCTTTCAGCTCAGTCAGGAACATAATGGATGTGTCTTGTGACCCTGTTACATACCATACCAACATGGCCATCATTAACCGCATGAAAGACACACAGACACGGTAACTCACTGTCTCAGACCACACAGAAATTCAACTCCCACCTTCAGCGGTCCATACAGCATAGTTAGCGGACACCACTGTGTATCTGTGTGTACGTATGTACCGACAACACAATTACAGGATACCTGTGGTGTGTGGGGAAAAAACTGGGGTTCATGTACAGTAGTGACGATCTCTTTCAAGTCTGATAGAATTAACTTTAACGTCACAGATGATGCTGCCTACAGTCCAGCAGTCTAAAGAAAGTCAGGAAGCGAACGGTGTAATATAATTAGTCTGGTTTCTCATGAGCTACTTCACTGTCCCCTTGCTGGCTTTTTACCCTTGCTGTCAATGTGTGTGTGTGTGTGTGTGTGTGTGTGTGGGGACATGAATGATAATGGATATTGGACTGTCAGACAAATACAAACACACAGGCACAGCCACACACTGTTCGGCCAGACAGCACTGCATCCCACAAACGGACTAGATGCAAGGACATGCTCTGCTTTTCCCTCTCTTCTCCCTCTCTCTGTCAGTCTGTTTTCCGCCTGTCTTTACATACATTACACACACACACACACACACACACACACACACACACGCACAACGGTGGGCAAAATGTCTGCCTCTGACTCTTACAAACATCCTTTTTTCTTTCTTTGCTTTAGCAGTGTCCATTATAACTTTCTTTGCGAACTTTGTCTGCATGTGATGCCTTGGTTAGTGTTATCTGTGTGTACGTGTGTGTGTGTGTGTGTGTGTGTGTGTGTGTGTGTGTGTGTGTGTGCGTGTGCGTGTGTGTGATGTCAGCACTAATGACTTGTTAAAAGCTGTCTTTGCGCCAACGTTAGTTTTTGACTGAATCATTAGATTGGCTCAGTTCTGTTCCCCTTGTGTGCATGTGTCTATCAGTGTGTGTGTGTGTGTGTGTGTGTGTGTGTGAGAGAGTTGGCCTCTCATTAACTTTCCACCCAGTGTTGTGATGTAAACCCCTGCTGAGTCTGGCTTGTTGACCAGCTCTCGCAATGCATCCCCCCATCATTATCACGCTTTTCTGTGCTTTTCTGTGCTGCCTGCAACATGGATTATGATTCTCAATAAAAATACTCCCATGATTTCCTTTTTGCCCCAAACAAGCAATCCTCACATTTATCTATAGTCTTTTTTGCTGCTCAGTACTCAGCTTCACAAACCAGCAGGAACTTTTGCGCTAACAGCCTTACTTGTTAAAAATGTTGTTGTTCAAACAACATCCTTAAATCTGTGGGGTGCAAACAAGTCAAGATTTTTTTTCTTGAAAGGCAACTATGTGTGTATGTCAATAAGGAATCTGTACAACAGCAACAAATTAAACAGCAGCAAGTTGTAATAAACTCATGTTTTATTCTGTGCTGTGGTGGTGTGCAGCTTTCAAATGCCAGTCACATAGCGAGACATCCCTAGTTTGACACAGGGATGATGAGTCACTGTTTTTGACTGCTGGGATTAGCTTCCCATTCGCTGACGATTATGTCGCCCCCCCCCATCTTTATCCAGGTTCTTAAAGAGTCGGTTTGTCACAGAGCAGGTGCAAGATGTTGAAAGAAAAAACTAAACTGTGCACCTCAAGAAAATTCCAGTTTTCTCTCCAAAAACAGCCGTAAGTATCATCATCATCACCATTTTACACCAGACAAGAAAGAGAAGCAGCTCAGCCATCACATTATAGAGCTTGGTGTTATATCCTGCATGTGTTCAGTGATTTAGTACGGCCCATGAATGATGTAGTAAAAACTGAAATGGCCCTTGATAGGAAGGAGGTCCCCCAACAGTATTTGACCTCAAAACGGATCTTTCTGTCATCTCCCTGCTCTGCAGCACTGCGTATAAATCTGGTTTTTGAGATCATTTTTTTACTTTTCTTGCTGTGTCTCAAACATTTTGCATGAAGAGTCAAGTAGCTGCTACGTTGCAAAATGCTTTGAAATCTGTAATAGGTAAGCGAAGCTGTTTAGAAGTCAAAATTGGATTAAAATGTCACTATTTCCAATATCGTATTGCAAATGATCTTGCGCCGCTAACGACCTTAATCAAATTAATCAGGGTTAATTTGTACATGGGCTTCACCTTCTTCGTATTACTGCTTTAATGGCATGATAATTACACAGTTGGTGTGCGTGTAAACCTCGCCGATTACACCTTTTAGCCAGCTTCCTAACTTACACTTTTGAGCACTGTTACCTGTAGTCACCATGACAACCTGAACCTCTTCCCTCTATAGGAAGTACATCTGGAGGGCAAAGTGTCCTAATGGTTTGCCAGAGGGTGATGTCACGAGGTGGACCAGAAACGGAAACACGCCTCCCGAGAGAGGACAAAGTGAACCTGCCTCAACGCAATGACAAAATGCAAAACGGCAGACATAAACACATGGACCGTGGACACACTTCAACCACGCAACTACACAAACTATACCCTTTGTGGGAACTGTTAGGTTTCTCTCTACACTATTGTAAGGTCTCATCCATACTCTGTAAAGTGCCTGGAGATAATGCATGTTTGCAGCTATTCAAATAAAAATTTAATTGGATTTAAATCAATATGGGAACATATGGACAGATGGTACGTATTTGCAAAAACACTCACACCTGTCCTTCAGTCTGTGTCCCTGTGAGGACAAACCAATGAAAGAACAGTGTGAGAACAAAGAGCAACAACACACAGAGTAAGAGGAGGCTTAAAATGAACACAGGACGTGTGGAGGGAGATAAGAGAGGAAATTAAGTCACAAGGGGAGGCGGGGCCAAAGGGGTGAGAGGGTTTATGATTGCCTCTAATACTGTTAGACTGCTTCTTCTACCATGACATTAAACATCTGCAAAATCCATTAACTGCCCCTTAAATATTAGCATCTGCCATTTACATCCATTTAAATTTAGCATGGGTATTTGTAAATAGGCCCTAATCGTATTTACATAATTTACATTCATTTTTTTCCGTCCTTGTTCCCTGCAGTATTTTTTTTCTCATCCATCACTTCATCCATCACTCTGACTGCCTACCCCTCACACCTTTTTTTAAGACTTCATTCATTAAGTCTTTCTTTCACCAATTTGCACATGGACCACCATCTACCACACATATTCACCTTTAGAAAGCGTGCACATTAGTTCTGCTTGCTTGGTGTTCGATGGAGTCTGTCCCCCGCGCTGGCCCCCTTAAGAGACCCTGCTGAAGCTGCCACCAAAACCTCTGATTCATCAATCTCCCTGCAGCTGGCAGGAAAGTGACACAAGGGGCTCGGCCCCTGCTGGCGGCCTGGAGCCAAGATGGCTGATGGGGTTGTGGAGGATAGAGCAAAGTGACAAGGAGCCAGATAAAGGGTTGAGCACAGAGGAGAAGGATGGAGGTGAATTTTACAGTATGTGCTTGTGAAATTGTATTGGGAGGGGCGCAATTTATATGCCCAAGTGCATATGCAGCGTGTGTGTGTGTGTGTGTGTGTGCGTGTGTCAAAGAGAGAGAGAAAGAGAGAAGCGAGCATGAAGCTAAAAGGAGATTTCACGGTACTAAGCTGATACACTAAAAGCAGAGTAAAGGGCACTAGGGTTAATAAGCATTCAACAAATGGATTTAGGGCTACATGTAATCCCCAAACATACCTACACAAACACACACACACACACACACACACAGGGCTAGGTGTACACACTCCTTCACAGCAGGGGTACCCAAACACATGCACAGCGTCGCCACCATTACATTAAATCAGAAAATGAGAGAAGAAAGTGGAAGAGAAGAAGGGAAAGGTAAAGAGGAAGAGGAAGGTGCTAGTGTAAGCAGGCCTGCAGTGAAATGATATGTCTATGAAAGTTTAATTTATAGATTCTTCAGCCTGAAGCTTAAATCTTTGAATGGAGACTTCCATGAAATGTTTGCACCTCAAATACTGATACTGACATTGAGTCTTACACCTGTGCAGGTTGTCAGAAAAGCGGAGAAATCCTTTGCAACCACCCGTCTGCTTAATAGTCATGATGTCACACACTAACCCCCATAGGAGCTGCCCAGTGTCACCGCAGTCCGTTATTTATGGTCTCTGAGCAGCTTGACTGAAGCCACTGAGGTTAAGTGCCTTGCTCGAGGGCAACGTCTCTGCTGGTCTGGGCACCAAATCCAGTCTGCTTCTTTAACAGCCTGGCTGCTGCTGGCTTGATTTACCTCCATAAAAGTGTTATAAAAGTGTCCGTGTTATCCCCCAGAATGAAAACCATTTTAACTCTGACAGTGCTTTTACAGGGGGCAGTCTTTTTTTCCAGTGGAAAGTTTAATTTAACTGCGGCTACAGCTAACGACCCCTTTCATTATCACTTCATATATCTGTTAACGGTTTCATCGCCGATTCTATAAAACAACCAAAAACATAAAAATCGCCTATAACAATTTCCCTGAATCCAATGAAGCATCTTACATTTGCCTCCTGGCTGAATTTACACCGGTTGCACTGGTGCTCCGATTAAGGGGAACCTAAAAAAAAATATATCTATTGCACCGAATCAGTTGTTGCAGAATAATTTCCTGTAACTGTCTGAAATGCTATGCATAAAAACATATTGACCAAGAACAGTGGGGGCAGTGCCGTACATGCACAAATGAGCAATCTACTGTACATTGCACACAGATCTTTCCTCTCTGTGTGCTACTTTTCAGTGAGATTGAGCTCTGTGCTACTGCATTGATGAGTCATTGATGACACACGAGCACAACCACTTAACATCCATATGACTTCTGCCAAAGATGCATACATGCAGAAATATAAGTTTGTCCATTTAGACGTCGTTCCCAGTCATGGATTCCCTGTTTCAGTTTGCCTGCGCTGACAATGGGTAGGCAGACACTGTGGGACACACAAATGCACTGACACACACACAAACATAACCCCTCTCTCTCCTTCCCTCTCCCCCTATGGGTTAGGGGCACAGTACATTCTGGGCTGTTGTTCAAAGCTTAGAAGGATTAGCTGCATGATCTTCCACTTTTTCACATTTTTTTTAAATAGATATTTTCATATTTTTAGCAGGTTTTGGCTCGTGGAAGCGTACTTTAGAATAAACACATTTCTTCTCTGTTTAGCAAAAAAAAAAAAAAAAAGCCATCTATCCTGCAAAGCATAGAGTACAAGTGGAGGAGACTATGTTCCTGTTTTGAACCTGGGATTGCCCCCACCGTGCACCAAGCAAGGTTCACGAAGAGTGTGAACCATGCCTGCACACACAGCCATCGAACATGCAAGCCAGCCCTTATCACCCATCGCCGATGCCTGACCTCACTAACGCCCTTGTGGAAACAAATCCCTGGAGCCCGGCTTCAAAATTGAAAAAAAAGAAAAGAAAAGTGGAAAGCCTTTTTCCAGAGTCATGAGCAGCATATTAGTGCTGATAATTTGGGGATGAGATGCGAGGATGTGATGCGAGTGTCCATACTTTGGGGCACAGGGTGTATAATCTAATCCAGTCTAATCTAATCTGCTATGAACTTGTCTAATACTTGGGATAAGGACTCCATTGACTTCTGCTTGAATTGTGTAATGCTCCACTCATCGGTGGATTTATTTTGTGAACAATTTCTTGCAGACAGACACAAACCGCAAGAACATGTTGCTATGTGTAATGAAGTCATGTAATGGCACTGAGCTCATTGGAGCTCATTTTAAATGGTCTCCTTGGAGAAGGTTGACGCTGCCTTTTAAAACCAGCGCTGTGATTTGCGAGTCTCTGATGAATTCTCTGGGTTTGGTTTCAGTGAAGCAAGCAGTAGCAGGATGTCTGTGCTTCATTTTATTTCACATTTTGTCCACTTTTCCCCCCCTTTGCCGTATTCTCCCCCTACTCTCTCTCCCCGTCTCTCTCCCCCTTACATCTTGAAGCTATCAGTATGTTGGCAGCGAGACAACAGAGTCAGCACAGCACGTGGAGAAAACGCACCCACAATTCCACTGCTGTGTCCAACACACACACACACACACACACACACACACACACACACACACGTGTCTGTGACTCCATAGTGATGGCCAGCTGGCAGAGAGCCCAACTCGGTGTTTCCAAGGCAACAAGTTTGTAAATTTAGTGACATTGTGTTAGATGGTGTGTGTAGACTTGTGTGTGTGTCTGTGTAAATATTTTTAAGAAAAACAATATTGAAAACATGTGAAAATGCGACGTAAATAACACAAACATACTTGAAACTGTGACTGAAACACTCCGAGACCTGAAGATCTGTGTAGATGGCAAATTCATACATGAATGATGACGTTTGTGGTCGGAGTTGTAATCTTCTGCCGTGGTATTTTTGCGCCGCGCCTCCCAGAGATGACTTCTAACTAGATCTCTGCTCCCGGTTTTAATGTCTTCAGACATTTATATGATTTTGTGATGCTGATGCAGTTTTTTTTTTCTTGAGTTGAAGAGTTCAAAGAGTGTGGTTCCCCAAAAGTTGTAGTCTCACTCTGATTGTGGCACTCTAATCTCTACCTGCTGAAGACAAAATCTCGGGAAAAATATATCTTTTTAAAATAATTTACTTATAAGAAAGCCATATACAGCAGTTGGAATCAATACATTGCCTGTTTTGGTCTTTTTATGGGATTCGTTCACAAAGAGAAAAATATAGAATATCACCCAACGTATTTTGTACCTTTGACAAGCAATTATTGCTCACGATAATAAAAACACAGGTACAGTACATAGTATATTGCTTTTACATTACTCATCTCATGTTACTCCATGCATTGTTTCATGAGAAAAAAATGGACTGGTGGTTGGAGGCAGACTTACATCTTAGTGCATGTGCATATATATATATATATATATATATATATATATATATATATATATATATATATATGTGTGTGTGTGTGTGTGTGAGATTGTGTTTATGAGAGTGGATGAGCCCAGTTCGCTGTGTGGTCAGCCAAGAGAGGGAGAGTCCGTGGGACTTGTGTGTTTGATTGTGTTAGTGTATTGTTTAAACATCAAGCTGTCTAATTTTGATAAGCAACGGAATTAAAGGGAGACTCTATCGGCAAGTTTCAGACAGAAAATTCAGAGTCCCGAATCAAACCTAAGATCCCGCTGTCCGCCTTTCTCCCACTATTCTTCTGCTCTCTCGCTCGAACACATACACACACACACACACACCCACACGCACGCACGCACGCACGCACGCACACACACACACACACACACACACACACACACACACACACACACACACACACACACACACACACACACACACACACACACACACACACACACACAGATAGAATGACACTTTATTTATCAGGTCTACAAGAGGCTCTGACACAGAGGGATGCTGCAGGCTGAAGTGCTGAATACTCAGTGAAAGCGTTAACACCTCACACTGTTTATACTGTACTTGAAGGATTATGCTGGTATAAAGATACACGCACACACACGCACACATGCTTTTCTGGGAGAATCACACTGAAGATGCATATGTGAGTAAATTGCCAAAACAGTGCTCTGCATAATGTCTTCCCCTGAAGGAAGTATTCGGAGCAGGAACTAGAGCTGGAGGGAGGGAACATTTCAGGGTTCCACTTCTATCAGTCTCCAGAAATTCACAAAAACACTGCTTGTGTATGTTTTTGTGTGCGCGCATATGTGTGGATCTGCCCTGTCCTGTCCTGCCCAGCTGTTCTTCTGCTGACCTCATTTGCATTTAGGGGGCTACTAGAAAAACCATGTGTTTGTGCTCAAAGCAAAGCCCGTCCTAATAGTTGTTGGTTGTTGTGTTTCATCACACTGAGCTGGAAAAAAGAGAAAGAGGCAGAGGAAAATGTTCGAGAAGGGAAAGCACGAAGGGAGAGAATGATGAAAGAGAGAGGGAAAAGCGTCACTAATGTTTCCTGCTAAAATATTCAGACTACTGCCGCATGATGCGTCACCCTGTCCCACACATACGCGTACACTCACACACTGGCACATGTACACACACACACGGAGCCCTTCCTAGCCCCTCTCCCCAGACTAACCCCCCCCCCAGAGGAGCACACAGGAGCTGGCAGCCATATCTGACCATGCTGAACTTCCTGTACACACGCTTTTCTAACTCATGATTAATAATGTAGGAGAGGGAACAGAAGGGGGAATTCGGTGGGTACAAGAGAGAAACCTGACAATTTTAACGACGGACCAACTCTACACCATCATCAGGATGCAGCTTTTGCATACATCCCTATTTTGTAAGATGTGACAATGGAGCCCAGCGTGCAATTTTTAAGAGCAATAAACTATTGGAAATGTCATTTTTAAAGGAACAAACGCCAAAAAGAATCACTAGCTCTTGTGGCGACACTAACCTGCGCTCTATCCGCTGCCTAATTTTCACCATCCTCTCTCCCTTCCCTCCCTTTGAACCTTAGACTTGGTATTTAAAACATTAGAAGCCTGTAGTAAGCTCAGGAACACAGGGCAGGTAGAGGAGAGGAGAGGAGAATCAGTCACTTGACAGATAAATGCTCAACATAGAGACACGTGTAACTTGTTGAGAAAAACACTCCGATGTGATCAGTGTATTCAACCCGAGCAGCTGCTCCCGCCGCTCAATCTGCTGACGCAGTGCCTCGTCGACATGCATTCTTTTTTTCTACTGACATCTAGAGAGTATGTTTTCGAAAGGGAGAATCTGACTAATGAGGCCTCAACACAACTGACAATGTCTAATTTGTGTCTTGGAATATGGTCTCAACAGCTACGCTTAATTACTTTGTGTCTTGTGACAGTTTTGATATATATTTTAAGTAACCCTGACATCCTGTTGCCAAACTGTTGAATTTATGGTTTGAAAAAAACAAACTGGCGAGTAAATCCAACTGGCAGTAAATCCAACTCCAGCTTTTCCTTCAGAAACCTATGGATGACTTCACGGATGCAGCTTCCGATTACAGCCATACCTTTGTGACCTCATAAGCTCTTCTGCATTCAAACCGTATGAATAATAAACAGTGCGCTTGTGCTTTAACGCAGGAGATACAGTCGCTCATAACTTAAAATTATGAGTTATAGTTTGCATCAAAAAAGAAAGAGAGCAACAGGTCCTCTAGCTGAAACGATGCAGGTACAAAGCACAGAAATACTATATTTAGCTACCTCACTCCACTTCCGTCTCTTTCTTCATGTCATAATGAAAAGAACTGCTGCTTTAATACATTACTATTCCTGTCGCACGCACGCACGCACGCACGCACGCACGCACGCACACACACACACACACACACACGCGCACACACGCACGCACACACACGCACACACACACACACACGCACACACACACACAAAGACTCCGGCATAAGCCCACTAACCACCGTTTTCAGGATCCTGATTGGATGCTGCTGTTCTCCTCCCACCAATCCCATGATGGCAGTAAATTGCTGTGGTGCAGTATTGATTTTCAATGGGTAGGCAAGGCATCATACATACATGTCCTGTGTACGGTGTGGTAAATATGAACAAACTATTATATGATTCAGAATATAGAAATTATTGTGTAGATATAACAAACAGGTAAATAAAATTCTGAAATATCTGATGTAAAGATCTTACTGAATATCTCTTCACTTTTGTTTGGCTCATTGACTTGATACTAACTTGCCAAAGAGAGAGCACAACTGCACATCATTAACTCTGCTGTAAACACACATAAACATGAACACAGACACACACACACACACACACACACACACACACACAGTCCACTGCAGCTGTGACGGAGTCCCTCCAGAGACAAAGTGTGTCCAATCCTCTCCTTCTATCTAGGTCAGTCTCATACAAAAGTCTGCACACCTCCCTCCTCTCCATCCCTCTCACCATTACTTCTTCTCTTCTTCTTCCGCCTCCGTCCCAACATCTATAGCGCCATACTGTATGTGCCTCCTCTCATTCGCTCTACTACTCTCTTTCCTTCTACCCTTTCTTCTCTGTGTTTATCAGTGTGTGTTTGTGTGTGCATATGTGATCTCTGAAAAAGCCGACCAACACTGTCATTTATCCTGTTGCCAAAGGGATGAGGTTACATTTTTTGGGGAAAGTCATATATAAGATTTGTGGCAGGAAAGTTCCCTGATATTCATATTCAGCATAACTGTAAAATACATTCAAAAGGTTCAGCTGAAGAAAATTGAAAAGTTTCCGGAACCATTTTAAAGGTATAAAAAGCCCTGTTGATCCAGGGACAATCTGTACAGAACAGCGCTGAAATGAGTTTCATTGCAAAACCAAATATCCAACATTTGAAAAACTCACACCTACACTTAAAAAAAAAAGAAGAAGATTGCTGGCAATGAGAATGAATTGCTCTGTGGGTTTCTGGTGACTTATGAGTCATCTTTTATACGTTGTTTACAAAGTTTTACAGACAAACTAAAGTTTTTGAGGATCTGACATCGTCGATGTACACTGATGGATCTCAGGTGCTTTGGTCTACCTCTCAATAGTACAGCCTTCATTGTGAAAAAATTATTTTTAGCAACGGGCCCACTTGTCAACTGTAGCCGACAGAAGATGTGAACGTATGACAAATGACAGGAAGAAAGTCTCTTTTGTCAGGGAGGAAGTGCAGGTCTATATTTATACAACAGGACACAAAGTAAAGTCTTGTCCGCTGGACCGGCTTTATGCCCTTTGGGCAAAACAGGGGGGAAGTCAAGAGGACTGACAGTAAATAGGAGCTGATGGAACAACTGGTCACACACACAGTCACTATCCACAGAGGTCACTGCACACGCAACATGCCGCCTCAGACACACACTCACACACAAGCAGTCACACAGACTTAAAAGCATCCCTGAAATATATGAGATGTCTTCAAAGAGCGCCTATACTTTCACTGCTCCATCATTCTAAGTGTAATATGAATGTAAACTATATATGAATGTGGATATATAAATATATGTGCTTGAGATGATCAGCTTGTGTCTGCTCTCCGTGGACATCAAAGTGTCGAAGCTTCCTTCTGCTAATGCATTTACGTTTGGATGCTTGTCCATCTAACCCAGGTAGATGTTTTTAGTCGTATTCATAAACTAACTAATTTAAAGTGGAATGTTCCTGTCTTTACTATTGCTTGAGAATGCAACATGAACGTTTCAAACAATCTCCACTTACTGCAAGCCCACAGAAACATTTGGGGGGGGGACAATCAATGCATTATAAAAAATTAATGGAGTGACAGTTTGAGCTTTGCCGTGCGTGTTTGTGATCGTAATATGATGTTGCATTATTTCCACCGCATCAATTTTGCATCGGCAGCAGCTGCAACGTCATGGAGTCTTAAAAGTCACGCTTTGAATTTGCAATGACGGCTACAGGAAGTGGTGTCAAATGGCGACAAACTGCAAGTCTGCAGGAGCTGTAAGTATTTCCAGCTCAAGGTGAGAGGGAAAGAGCAAGAGGAGAAGAGGAAAGAGTAGCGAAAGAAAGTTAGATTTACCTAGATAAACTTAATATTAAACATATATGTTTATTAACCGATTGATATTGACTCCGACCACAAGTGTAAAAACACCGGCCGGGACTGGACATCAGGCCTACTGGGACAAATACATGTGGGCAGTGAGACAACAAATGATGCTGTGGTCAAAAATTTCACAGAAAGTATTGAAGTCATGTCACAGCTTTATTAAATCAAACATATGGTATCCTTCATATTTTGATTGTGAATTAAACGCATCACCTTTAATTTCTATGATAATAATCTCACAGGTTGGGTGACACTAATGCTCGGAGAAGTGGGCTCATGCATGAGCACAAGCCAACTGTTAAAATTCTCAACTGTGGTGAAAAAATGAATGAGTAAACGCTCTCCATTTGCTCTACAACCGCTGCTGAGAGGCCCTTGAGCAAGACACTTAGCCACCAACTGTTACTGTGAGCCAGCTCAGTGGCCACAGGGACGCAAGACAAACAGGGGGACTGCTGTGTTTTTCGCTGGCGAACCCTTATTGGATGGATTATTGTTGCAAATAAATCCTCCTTTAAATATTTTCACGTGAAATATAAAGGCAGCATATTTCAGCTGAGGAGCGTGTTTCCACCAGAGGGCTGTATCATTTTTATATCGGGACATTCAACAACCGTCATGATGGAAACACTGGGCTGTTTGGCTCGCAGCCTAGACAGATGGACTATAACACCAGGCTGGGGCAACCACATGGCCTGCAGGTCCATACAGGCCAAACAAGCGAATATGACATACACGCACACACGCATGCAACACAGACCACAGGGGGATGGACAGTCATACCAATGTCTCTGCCAAGGTCAGTAACCTGCTGAGATAGAGAGAAAAATCCTTTTTTTTCTTTTACTTCACTGTATACCTTAAGATCCGTTTTTTCATCTTTAAGGGGCTTTATAATTTATCATCTGTTTTTGAAACGCTCTCCCCAAAATGCACCTCTCACATGAAGGTGTAAAGAATGATCCATGCCGCTTGTCCTTTGAGGATCGCGGGAGGGCTGGACCCCTTCCCGGCTGACATTGGGCGAGAGAGGCGGGGGTACACCCACGACAAGTCGCCAGCGTATTGCAGGGCTGACGCGGTGAAAGAAAGAACCTTTCACACTCGCACAAACTGGCAATTTAGAGTCTCCAATTAACATCGGCCGCATGTCTCTGGACTGTGGGAGGGAGCCAGAGCGACCGCGCTGCCCTAAATGTGTTTTGTACAATTACAACATGAAAAATACGTCCACAATTCCTAACGTATTCTTCCGTCGGGCTCTTGAGCGATTAGCAAACCCCCTTGTTTGACTATGAGGCAGGTAAATGAGATCGAGACACGGCGAGGCGTTGAGAGTTTGACTCATTACTGTTGAAGGAGAGGGCCCTCTGTGTCTGCAGCTAGCATGTCATTAAGACTTGTTGAGGTAATTCGTCTCCAATTAGCCTTTCTCTGATATGAGGACCAGTTAAGGAGCGAGCGCCTGCAAGACGAGGCCACTCGGGGTCGGAGCCAATCCTCGCACTCAAATCTCACCCCGTCGCTCTCAACCGAATCAATTCACCGCTGTTATTAATTCAACCGCTACCACACAAACTACTACGACTGTTGAACTCACTTGCACATGCCACCATAAGTTATAACCAGTCTCTAAATACCTTTTATCAACAAAGTAATATTTGTTTTACTTTTTCATGAAACACTTTTAGGTGCATTCCTAGTTGCACTGTATTGCATTTAATTTCATTACGTCATTTCCAAAATCTTTATCTTGTCAACTATATTAATATAGTAAATTATAGTTCTTTGGGTGGTCGATAACAATAGAAATGCGCTATATATATACAGTCAATTTTTACTATATACATTGTCCAACCCACCTTTCACTTTGTATAAGACCTCAAGCAGTGTTTCTTCTTTCAGACTCGTACTCTCCAATTAATTTGCACACCGGGAGCAGTCGAGTAGCTTAAAGATGACAATTAGAGAGTAGCCAGTGTGAGATAATGACACTAATGGAAAGCTGTTGAGGCTGCTATTATGCTATGATGTTTTAATAAACCACGAACAATAAAGTTGCCTGTACTTGTTAATTGGAATTGCGTGTAATTACGCATTCTAAAGTGGATAGAACAAAACAAGTACTTGTACAAATACAGGCTCTGTAATTTTGGCCATGCAGTTTAGAGTTTACAGAGGCGAGATTATCTCCTCTCTCTTTCCCGCTACAGCCCTCCCTTCCATTCCTCTCTGCCTTTTTGACTCACTAAAATGTCATCATAACACCGAAGAGATTCTCTCTCTCTCTTTCTCTCCCTTTCTCTTTGTCACTTGTTCACCTTCTTTCTCCAAACATGGTAAACAGAAGAGAGCCGGCACCACCACAGTTTGGGTGTGTGAGTGTTTGTGTGAGTGTGTGTGTGTCCGTGTGTGTGTGTGCGTGTGTGTGCGCGTGTGTGCGCGTGGCTGGCTGCTGGGTGGTTGATAAACATCTCTCCCGTTCTCTGTCTCGGACACACTGTAACCAAACCCATCTTCTTCACAGCCCATCTGTCTCTCTTGTGACTACAACCTAAAACTTGAGAGTGAGAGTCACAGAGGGAGATCAATTCTCACGCTGCTTTTATACACTTACTGACACATTTCTAAAATTTGCAGCACATCTCTCAGACAATAGGAAAAAGGAGAAAAAAAAAGGGAATTCTGGGAAATAGTCTTGGGGCAGACGACACCTTAAAAGCAGAATTGACACAGGGTGATTGCACAAAACATATTATGGAAAACACAACAACATAAACAAAAAGGATATATGCATGCTTTTTTATGGAATTTTGCTTCAGCATATAGTATATCTACTCTACAAACAGTGAATCACCTCGTGCAAATCATTGGATGATTAATTTCCTTATGAAGAGAAGCATTCATTTCTCTGTGTGTTATGAGTGTGAGCATGCCTTTGCTGCATGCTCTCTGTGTGTATACGAGTTGTCACATACACACCCCCGTCCCTGCAAATGTGACGCTACTAAGCTCCATCACCAAGGAAACCAGCTTGTTGCCAGGTAGCAACAGAGCGATAGAGAGGGAGAGAGAGAGAGAGAGAGAGAGAGAGAGGAGGGGAAATAAGAAAAATTAGGAAGAAAGAAAAGAGTAAAATTTGACAGAAATGTGAAATATCATCCAGTTAGAATATAAATTATTTTTCCACATTCAGTCTTCGCACATCTACCGAAAAGTTTCTAGTGAATCATCCTTAACATCCGTTGATTTACAAATTGCTTCCAGACTTTGTTAGCATAGCTCACGGAAACCAAATGGTACAGTAAGTTGGTAGCTATAGCATGCTGCTGCCCGACTTTGGGTGTTTGAGTTTGAGTGGTTGTGAGGTTTCATAGTGTATCATACTGTATGCTCCTTTCTGTGTGGAATGGGGTCGGTGTGCATTTCAATCTGTGTGTGGAAGTGTGTGAGTTCATAATTAAATCTGACTTCGACGACGCTGAAGATTAGAATTAGATTAGAGTTTAACACTCATTCAACAATGACTGGCTTACATCACAGCTCCGGACCAATAGGAGAGTTTCTTCACACTGTCAATCTGTCGGCTTTCATTAGGAGCTGATGAGATATCAGCAGATCAACACAGGATGGTGACGGAGTTGTCGTGTCTGTGTGGGTTGATCTGACCGCGGCTTTAGTTTATTCGACAGTGACGGCATGTGTTTTTACAATAAATGACATAGAGGCTAATGAAGGAAAGGGAATACCAGACAGTTAAGAATCAACTACATGATTTGCAATTGACTGGAAACCAATCAGACTGTAGGTTTGTGTTACTGCATCATTGTAAAAAATATTAAGACAACACACTGTGGGACCTGCTAGGATGTCCATTGTAGCAACAATGGCCCGAATCAAGCCCGAACATCACTTATCCTCAAAATACCTGCCTCCGTGTCACCTAACGTGGCACTGTCAGATTGCCAAACATGGCGGATCAGCAGCTAAGCTTCCAAATCATGACACAGCGGATTCAGACTTTTAATATGACATAGCGTGTTTACACTGCAGCAGAGCACAGAGAGAGGGGGGGGGGCTCACCAGTGAATTGAAGATGGCATTTTAATTAGATCAGGGAGCAGACACAGAAAGAGCAAGGCTGGAGGAGAAGGAGAGGTAAAGAGATCAGAAGCAAAGAGGAGAAGGCAGGGGAGAAAGGGGGCATGCTTTCATGTGCAGCCCACCCATTTACCCACTGGTTATCAATATAATTGGTGAGGAGCAGCAGCTCGCTTCATAGCTACGCCAGTGATGATGACTTGTAACACTGTGTTGAATCAAAGTGTTTAGCTGATTTACATTACTGACTCGAGCTTCTGCCAAAAATGTTGCGATTTTACATTTCCTGAGGCTAAATAGGCCCCGAACTGAGGTCACCGGGCTGAGACCTGTGAATACGCTCATTGTGAGGAAATAATATTTTTATGACCCCTGTTGAACCCGAGTTGTCTGGAAAGTCAAAGAAAAATCGAAATAAGATTCACAACATAAAACAAGCTCATGAGAGCAGAGATGCTACAACACCCTTTGCATGAAAATTAACATTACACTGGTTTGTCATTTGATTGTTAGAACGAATTGGACTGGACTCATAGAGATTAGTGACAAGAGAGAAAAAGAAATGGCGGAGGGGGGAAATTTCAAACTTGTATATATCATCAACACCTTTGAATGATATGCACATACAGAACTGGAATTGGTTGGGGGTTTTTTGCTGACCTTTGTCATGAAAGGGACATAGATAAAAAAAGGAAAGACTGCTATAGACAGCAGAAACTAGCTATAGTCTGTGATCAAAGGTGATTACTAGTGTAAAATATATACAGCACAGTATAGTGTATTTTCTCCTTTTCTTTTCCCTAACATCCTTCTCCAAAGTCCTACTCTTCTTTTTCTATAGCTCCATCTATACCTCAAACCTGACTTCATTACCTCTCTCTTCCTTTTCTTCGCTTTTAACTGCACCTCAGTTAACAAGCCTGTGTCTTTAACAAAAAGAAACTGTAAAAAAGACAAACAGCCGGATGGAATACGAGTCACAGAGGTAGAAATACAAGTGAGAGAAAGATTGAGGACAAAAGGAAGAAAAAAAGAAAACACCTGATGGAGGGACAAAGAAAGTAAGAGAAGCAGTGAAAGGAAGTCAACAGTAAATATAAAAAGAGAGATGTCCATGTACAGTCTCTGGTGTCGCTGGAGTTGCCTGGCAACAGAAAAGTTTGGCTTGAATCTCACTGCCAAGTCATTATTGTTGTGAAACAATCTGTATCCTTTTATAACTACAGTGCAGTCGAACAGATTTACCACGACGCAACTCCACACACGGAGGAACACACGGACCGCTTTGAAAGACAAGAAGCAACAGCTCATTAAAATAAGGACGACAGGCAGGCCGTGGACGAATTGGACTTTTATCCAATTTATTTACGTTGGATCTGAGGTTCGCTCAGATGCTCAGTGTGGCACTGCTGAATAGTGAGAAGTGAGATCCTCAATGTCTCTGCAGCTTTGTGACTGACTTTGAAAAAGGATGAGGTACAGTTTTCTGTCTTGAGTTCACAAACTAGACACTTTTAAATGACCACTATGTCTCAAAGTTCTGATCAAACTTGGATTGCGTTTGTCTAAACCCGGTTGGAGTTCCTGGATCTGTAAGATTAGCTATCACTTGCATGATATATGATATTATTATTGTTGATATATTCTTTTTCATCAGTCTTCCATTGGCCCAAACCCATGTCCTCCTCTCACTCACTGACCCTGTCTGCTCCATATCTTTCCCTTTACCCTCTAACTCGCAATACTCTGTCTGTCTGTCTGTCTGTCTGTCTTTCTGTCTGTCTGTCTGTCTGTCTCTTGCTCACTCACACACATCAAAGTGCTTGTTAAGCAGACTTGGTGAGACTAATAGGAAAAGCTAATGGCTAACATGTGGAGCCTCACCTTCTCAACCATGTGCACGTGGTGAGTGATACGTGATACACTGTATGTACTGTATGTACAGCACATGTACCACAGCTGACTCTTTTGAACTCCGTCAACCTTTTGAAGGGTTCACTGGTGAAACTGGAGGAAACTATTAAACAAAAAACGACATTACTTTTTGTCACTGGTTCCTCCCGTAAAGCTCTGGCTGTAGTGAGCGACAGTGGTGAATGAACAGACTGCGCCTTCACTCAGTTCACAGTTTACAAATGAAGCAGTTCACTAGTTTATGAGCTCTACGTGATAATATTGTTCCTGAAACGATTAGTTGCAAGAATTGTCATCTGTCAAGCAAAAATGTCAGACATTTGGTAATTCTGTTTGGTCAAATCAGCAACATGCTTGGTGCAATTAACAAATTGAGATTTGTTGCCATTATTGTGGTAGAAATTTGAAAATATTGGATACTTTTAGTCAAAAACTCATTTGCTAGCAGCAGCCTCGGCTGTTTAAAGAAGTCACTACTCTCCCCGTGGCGGTATAAACCCCGCCTATTATCAGATAATCGGTTGTGATTGGACGGTGGGAAATCACTTACCAATGGAGGGGATCCAGACCGTATTCTGGCAGAGCAAATTTAAATGAGCTCCCAGATTTCGTCCGGGTCCCCGGCTGATGAGATCTCTGAAGACATCCCTGATGGTGGATCAGCTCAGAGTGAAACAGAGCTGCACTTCAAACCTTCTACAGTTTTGAACTCGCCCATTTACCTGCAAATCACAGCGACATGCTATCCCCCCATTACAGCTTTACAACTGGCTCCTCAGAACTGTGCAATCGCAATTAACATGCTCGAAATTTTACTACAGGAAAACTGACATGTTTTCAGCCCCCACAACATCCATGAAGCAAGCATGGCTGGATGCGTACATGCTGGTCGCCGTTTCTTTCATTTCCTTTATTGAGCAAATGTATGTAGGCCCCTGTTAGCTTCCTGCTTTGAAGTAAAAGGTGCTTTCAAGCCTTTTAGATGAAGTGAAATATATTATCTACAGCAGCCAATGAGAGTGAGCTGTTGCTGTGTGTGCGTGCGTGAGTGTGTCTCAAAAGCAACCAGTCCACTAGGGACAGCTTGTGCTATGGCGGACAGAAGTTGTGTCCCCAAATGGGAAAAGGCAGATTTCGGGGTCAGTGGTTAGAGTAGGTCACTGATCAACAGGTGTGAGCTGGAGTCAGCAGTGACAACAAAGACATGAGGACCAAAATATGACTTCAGTGTTCTACTAGAATCAACGACGGCTCATCTGCCCCCCACATTTTTCAGGTGAATTAGAACTGCGATACGTCAGTTTCTTGTGGCACACCTGAGACTCGACTTTTGGTAAAGTCATCTGCACAAAGATGGAATATTTTCCATGCGTTTGACTTTTTCAGCATCTCTCGCATGGTTGAAGAGAGATGAAGATAGCTTTGACTAGATGTGACACACAACACTATCACCAAAATTGATGATCTTGTCTGAGAATAACTCGTGATAATTAATGTTAAATAATTGATCATGTTGGATTACTATTTCTCACTTGACGGTCTTTTTAGGATTTTGGTGTCGAGACAGACACTGTGTGAGCATTACATAGTTTGTCCACTAGAGAGCACTGACAAATGTATTCTTTCAACTGTAGCATATCACGTTCAGTATTATACATAACATGGTCCCGTGAAATGTTATCAATACCTCCTTAATGTGACGTATGTCCTTAGGAAAAGGATGATGGGGCAGGACATTAGATGGCAGGCAATCAATCTAGAAATATTAGTTGTGAAAAGAAGGACAACTTGATACAACTGGAAGAAAGACACAAATATAAGAAAAAACATGATCACGTTATTTATACAATTTCGTTGTAGCATTACTAAAGGTGCATTATTTTCCATGAAATAACAGCTTTCCACTGAGGGCACACTTAATAAGACGTGTAAACAAATCTGTGAATTAATTTTATTTAAATATGTGCAAACACCAGATCTGAGGCCAAACACCAGATCTGGTTGTGACTTCCATTTTTTGTTTTTTTCTTTCATTCTCTTCTCTTTTCCTCTCACTTCTCCTTCACTCGTCCATTTCAATGACTGCTCCCCAACTCTCTCCATCCCTCTTTTATTGTGACTCTTTCCCCATCTAATAATCTGTCACTCTCTCTATCCATTATTCATAGCACAGTCACAGTCGGCATTAAAGGACCTCGCAATATCGCTACGGCAACAACGCAGCGGAAGCAACCGCACTGGATCATGGGAAACTGGGTCACCTCCCAGGAGCGGGAGGGTGCGGAGGGGGTGCAGCGGAGGGAGGTCGCTGTCTGACACGTGTGCACGCCCACACACACACACACACACACACACACCTGATAGTTGTCCTACAAAGCAGGAGGACGAGAAAGAAAAAGAATAGTTGAAAATGAGATAATAGGTAAGATCGCTGATCCAGATACAGTAAAAGACACCAAAAAACACGTAATGTTTACGCTTCATGGTTGAATAGACACACATGCAGATATACCTTCTTATACAGATTTTCCTCATTCCTGGAGAGAGAGCACACACTGCTCCGTTCATCTCGCTGCCATGCTAGTCATGCAATGTTAACTTAATTTGGCAGCACAACAATAAACATGAGCAAACTAGACAATGAAAGCCTTTCCTAATACTCTAAAAGCTTTGTTCACTTGTGCTTCTTATATATAGATTACTGTATGTATTACACGTGTTCTAGGGCATGCGACCGCTGTCTTATATAAGCTTAGAAAAACTAAAATTCAAACATCTGGAAGATGTAGGATGACAATCTGTTCACAGAAAGTATCCTCTTGGTTAGGTATTTACTTCATACTCATTTCATTGACTAGGTATTTTAATTAGAGGAAAAATAACAGAAATGTGCTTAAAGTTAATGAATGATGAAACAATCCAAATGAGAAAATGCACAAGGAGAAATCACGAGTAGTAACACTGAGTAGAATAAAACTGAAACAAAACAGAACAGATGAACACACACACACGGAGGACTGGGAGCACAGAGACTAAATACAAAAGAAGACAGGGATAATTTAACATCGGTGAAACACATTAGGGACGGGTGCAGACAATCACAGGGACGGGAGACACAGGAACAATATTAAGTCACAGAAAACAATAAGACACAGGTGGAAAGTAAGTGAAGAGACACAAGGGAAGTGACACAAGGGAGAAAAAAAGGGGTTACTTTGGTAATTTGTTGGAAAAAATCTGCACATTTGTTTAGACTGATAACATAACATTGTAAATGACCAGTTTCCATTCACTCTCTGTTCTGAAAAATGCTTCCAAGGCAACTCTGACATATGAAAATCAAAGATTTCATGGCAACTATTTACCATGTACCAACAAATAACCTTTTACGGTTTGATAATGATTTGCAAATGTTTGCACTCCTGTAAACACATCAGAAGAAAGGTTTTTCTATTAACTTCAGAATTATGCTGGTGGATCAACACTGGCTGATTTGGATGTGAAGTATACGTGATTTGTGATTAATAAGATAAAACTTGCATCTGACTGCTACTTAAAATATGCCTCCGCTGCCCGTCATGAAACAAGATGATTAATGATTCCATGATGAGCAGATTTCACTGACTGCATAAGTGGAAGCAGCAATTTCAAGAGTGAGCTGGGCCACTTTATTGATAATGACCAATCTGCCTCCTACCAGCCTCCCAACAATGAAAAATAAAAACCTAGAAGCAGAAACTAAGTGATATTCATATTTTGGTGCAAATCCACAATTACACTGTAGATGAGTCACTGCAAAAATAAAGCAAACACTGGAACTGTTGACTGCATTAGGTGGGGCTGAATGGTTAATGTACAAAACAAAATGAACTTCTTTCCCAATACCAAGTTGCACACTCCACATCTCAGTTATCATAACGCTTAAAAACCCTTTATGTCCTTCTCTTTATCTACATCTCCGTCTTTTAAGATGCTACAGATTTAATATGAGGAAAATCAGTAAGGGAGTCTTTGAGTGGATTCACCTCATTACTAAATGGAATTAAAAAGCATGTGTCCTTGTGCTAATAATTTCAGTGAATATCCAACAGACACTGTCACACACACATACACTCGGACACATGTTGCCACCAAGAAAGGAAATGGAAACATCTGTTTCTATGGAAACCTGCTCCTTTGATGATGCAGGCACAACACACAAACCACACTAGCAAGCATACAAATACACACACACACACACACACACACACACTTCAGTGTTCTGCATCAGTGACACGCCTTATCGACAGCATGGTGTGTACATCTATGTAAACCCTCACCTTGAGCGTGTGACTGTGTGTGCGGGCGCGCGTGTGTGCGCGCGTGTGTGTAAGAGGGAGAGGGACAGAGAGAGAGAGACAGCGTGTGTGTAGCAGCCAGATCCCAGACCAGATGGCTAAATGTCACTGAATACCACACCAACATGACTGCTATAGTTCTCCCTCACAGACCCAGCGCACACTGCAACGCAGCATCAGCCATTAATTCAGTGAACAATTGAGCCGAGGCCTCTGCACAGGGAGGGATTTCAGATATTGTGCTTATTGGCTCTGATCTCAGGGCAACCAGAGGACTTCCGAAAGCATGAGCGCGGCTGCAGGACTTCCTGGAATTGCAAAAATATAAATAAATAATAATTATAATAATGTTGTAGTCTATTATTGACAAATCAGCTTCTCCCCTGCTGCTTGTAAATTATCCCTGCTGTTTCTCATACTGCTCCGCAAGGGGCTCATAGGAGACTTGAGTGACGGACAGCTTTTAGCCGAGAGGAGCTGGTGTTCGTTTGCTTTACTCTTTCGGTGATGTCACACCAAGCTTTAATGGCTGGTCAAATATTAGTCTGGCATGATAAAGACACACATGCACACAGAGTACACACAACACCTGTTTGCCACCCTAATTTGCCCAGAGGTCTGCTGTGCACTTCCATTACCTTTGTTGCCATGGCTCTCATGTTTGCTGTGTGTGCACACTGCTGTGCGCGCATGTCTAACACTGGGATGCCAGCGATAGTGTGAGACGTATAAAGCTCACATTTCCCAGTACAAGGCCAATAAGATGAACACTAACCATGCTGTGACCATTGAAGGAAAGAATTTGGCTTTTAGTATCAGTGGCATCAGTGGTACTATAAATCTTTGTATCTGGATATGAAGACCAAATACAAATCTAGTGAATTGAGCTTCTCTCTCTCTGCATGAACTTGGCATACAGGCAATTCCAGTCATATGTAAGTACTTTGCTTACGGAGGAGACAAAATATTTAGGAGATTGAAATGCACATATAAAACACCTCTGCATGCGCAAACCTGAGTGGGATGGGTTATACGTGATGGCAAGAAGAGTTAAGAAAACAAAATAAACATTAAACAAGAGGATGCAAATGAAGCTACAGATTCCACTTTCCCTGTTTGGGTTTATAGAATGTATAATAAAGAGGAGTCATGCAGAGGCTGCTGTGCTTCTGAGTGTCTGTCTCCTGCCGTACTCCTCGACCAGTGGAGAGTGCTGTGGCTGCCCACAGCTTCCGAGTGGTCTAAGTGGGCTGAATACAAATTTCCCCCGTGGGGTTTGAAAAATGAAATTTAGAACTTGACACTAAAGTCTGCAGAGAAATCTTCAAAAAACGCACCACTCATAACCCCAGAGATTACCCATTCATAATTCGACTTAACGCTGATTCACGGGCTATTGGTTAGCCTTTACAAATGTGCACACATGGTGAGTTCACTTTTTTTGATCGGACAGACAAGCTGCTTTACGCTCAAGTCCACAGTGCTTATCATAAAGCAAACTACGATGAAGATGTTTCCGATTGAAATGGCAACATTAACGCTGACACCGCTCCCTGTGGTTTGGCGGAGGACTTTGAGTTTCAGTGGTGGACAGAGACAGTACTCTCTCTTTCTCTCTGTGTGTGCTCTGTGGGAGCTGTAATGTGGGTCGATGTGAGGCAGAGGTGGACACTTTTAGCTCAGTAAAAATATCCTGCTCTATCTTTTTTTTTCTCTCTCTCTCTCTCTCTCTTCTTATCCTCCCTCACCGTCTCTTGCCTCTTACTTCTGACACATCTGGAGCTTCATACAAATGATCAAAAATTCACCTGAACATCACTCTCCTCTTTCAAACAATTATGTAATGTTAGTAATTCTTGCCTTTTAGGAAACTTTATTTAAGTTGGATGAGGCTCATTTGACCCCATTTAACATTACTGTACAAACATTCACATTCATATACTGTACTGAGCAGCCACAATTCCTACGTATTTAAAAATGCAAACAAATACACATAATAAGACACATAAACATATATAAACTGAGCCTCAAAATCAAAGTGGTCTTGTGTGCAGGTTTGAAAACAGGGGGCGTAAGATGGGACAATTTCCAGGGATCTGTTCAGGAATCATGTGAAAGATGCCTGGGACAGTGTTCTCACAAAAGCCTAAAAATACTCAGATACTGCTTTAACTTTGAACTGGCAGATGCAAAAAAAACAAGTACATTCATACTGACTTTGTTCTCTAAAGAGATAAAAAGAGGACAGAGGAAGAAAGGGAGAAGAAAGGGGGAGTGGTCTGGGGGGTTGTGTGAAAATCTCCCTATCTTTATCACCAAAATGGGACTATTAAAAAGCAAGGGAGGAGAGGGGGAAGAGGAAATGGCGTTGTAATGAATGTGGTGCCACAGCTGCCATCATTTAGAGTCTTTATCTTTCACTTTTATTAGAGGTGGAGGAGAAGAGCGAGGAAAAGAAGAGAAAGACTCGGTGAGAGAGGAAGGGAAGGATAGACTGAGGCAGCGAGAAATACGCACGATCCTGTTTATTATAAATTTGTAGTTGCTTATTATGTATTATTTCTGTTTAATAGCCATGCCAACGGAGTTCTTCAGAAAAGGCAGCAGGCGTCAGTTTCAATACAAGTGTTGTCCAAATGAATGATAACACAAGTGGACATCAGAGTAATGTAATGGTGCAGTGATTCATTTGTGGCTTTATGTTCCAGTAACATACAAACAACAACCCATTATCTCTCTCATATGGCTGCATTGCTATTAGCTAATCTATCAGAACACTGTCAATTCCATTTCAATTGAAAGCATTATTAATCAATTAAACCCAGACGGTTCCTGATTCCATTTCTTTTTTGATCTTTTATCTCTTTTCCGTGGCATTTAAAACTTTTTAACAAAATTAACTTCAACAGAAAGAACTAAAAGAGAAAAGAAAACCAAACAAAACATACTGGGAGATATGCGATATGATCTGATGAGACTTGTTGCACTGCAAAGCTTTTAAGTTTCCCGGCCGAACGGCCTTCCTGATGTGTATAAGACCTGATAAAAAAACAACTAACGAGAATCATATCAATCCCCCTCTGTTCATATACACAATGCATAGGCCCACAAATATTGACAGCGACTAATAAAATGTAATATTCTATTCATTGAATGTCACTGTAGCTGTTCACACACCTACATAAACCAGCCACCAGACACACAACCATACATCTACATCCTTATCTGGACACGAGCGGCTGAATTCCACTTTATCAAATCAGAGGTACACACACACACACACACACACACACACACGAAAACACAGACCAACATTGTTTAGATAAGTGAATGTACAGATAGATACTGATCGTTCCTCTCCATCTAAAAATAGACACTCCTAGCAACTGGCAGAGTAGCACCCAAAGGAACAGTCATGTTAACTTGATCCTCTCCAGCAGAAGAGACTGGGAGAGGAAACAAGCAACAGGAGGCTGAAGAACCGACACCAGGAAATATATAAGGGTAATGAACAAAACAATAAAATATAAACATTGACTCAATGTAGATTTATTGTAACTTACATGAGTCAGAAAAACAGGAGTATTCTCCCTTTTTCATTTTCCACAACGTACTGCGGCTCACACGCACACACACACACAAACGCACGCACTAATACGTAACCGACAACCATTAACTCAGGTAAACATAAATTTATGAATGATCTGCAAACATGGCTAACATTGTACAAATTGTATACACCGAGCTAGACCTCACTGCGTGCAAACACACACCTACACCAAACACACACACACATAAAATTGTCCAAGACCTCAGTCACTATGAATCCTATTAAGTTTCATAATTGCTGAAGGGGCCTTGGTGTCCAAAGTGTGTGTTTGTGTGTAAGGGTGATTGTGTTCTTGCCTCTCCATCATTCAGTGTCTAATCGGGTGTATTGATTAGCTAATTGCTCGGTTATGACAACATTATTCTGTCAATCTGATACTATCCACATTAATCTAATAAGATGGAGGAGAGAAGGGGAAAGCAAGAGGGAGAAAGTGATTAATCACAAAGAAAGGAGAAAGAAAAAAAAAATGAGGACAGAGAAGAAAAAGGCAGGTAGAGAGATTGAACACAATCTTCACTTTCTAGTTGGAGAAAATTCATCTAGTTTAACCTTTTTTAATCTGACACTGTTGTTCCCAAATGTGAACTATAGCAGGAGTGCAGCACATTTTTCCTACCTGAGAGAAGAGAGTCTCTCACACTTTGGTTCCTACCCTTCTCTCCTCTGTAACCAAGGACAGATGAGGAGCATCACTACGGTTACCATATCCATGACAACCTCTCCCGCTGCTATTATTGGGCATGTCGTCAAGGAGACAGCGCGGCACATTATGGGATGCAGACTGAAATAGAAATCTTTTACTGGAAGCAATACAAGAGACCTCTGGTATTACATAAGAAAGAATTGTGCAAACCTGGCGAGGGGGGGGGGGGGCGGGGGGTGGTCATATTCGCTAAGCTCAATCACACATTGGTACAGGGCGAGATATAAAGAGCGTCATGAAGATACTGAACTACAGTTGTGGTGCAGCTGTTTGGAGTTCAAACTTTATACTATGGTTTAATTGCAATAGCAGAATGAGAAGAAATACAAAACCGTGTGGCTGAGCAAACGAAAAAATCAAAACCATAAGGGGGTTAAGCAGAACTCGAAACCCCAAATGACAAAAAGAGAACAAATGACAGTGAACATGGCAGTGAACAGAAGGGGAGGGGGGACCAAAGAGCTTTGATGTAAGGAGTATTTAAAAGCCTCCTGCAGCTCAAACACACATTACATTTAATGATCCTTAATGATTAATGGTATATTTATATATTTGCCACACTGTAATGCCACAATGACACCAAAATAAATAACTTATATTACTTGCAAGGGCAATGTTCAGACATTTGCAGGGTTTCTTCTGGTAAGACAATGAGGTCCCTGGTTCATATTTCCCAAATGAGCATGAAGACTCATTTGGTCTGTTGAGAGGGTTTAAGCAAAACAGTCACAGTTCCGGATGAACCCATCATCTAAATGATTAAAATGTGACTATAATGAAAGTCACAATAGACACTCCACCGATGGGAAGTAATATGGATTCTGGCAGTGTTGGGTTTAATTACTTAGCCTTGCGAGAACAATGAAAGGACTGAATAAGGGCGATTGTGAAACTGAATGCATATTGAAAACACAATGTAAAGACAGTTAAGATGCCTAATGAAGGCACGGTTTTTAAATGTTGTGTTTTCATTCTGATTCACGTTTTAATACTTAACAAGACATTGAAGTGTATCAGTTTCGGGTCATAAACTGTATGTGTACATTAATTGAGAAGTTTAAATATTTACAATGACATGGGACCCATCATGAGGCTGTGCAAGTGCTTCAAGTGGAAACTGAATGTCGGAGTGGAATGTAATCCATTTAAATGAAGCATGTTATATTTATCATAAAACACATTATCTTGAGGTGTCATTGAATATATATTTTTAGGCTACATGGCGCACTGGCAATATTCAATTGTACAATGCATTCATGTATACTTTTTTGCACATAATTATGTAGGATGCACTGGGGCAGGGCCGATACACTCATCTCCCAATGCAATCCGATTGCGATTCGATATTTCAATTCAATGCCATTCACTTTTTTATGAACTGTTAACACAGATTTGCTGTGAACTTGAGGCCTCATCATAGTGATTAAAAACTTGTTTTAAAAAGCATTGCGATACTTAACCAAATCACTTCACTTCAAGTATTTTTTTAATACCTGTTAATACCACAAGATGTAAAGTTAATTCCCTCACACGAACACACATACAGCATTTAACTGTATATTTATGCCTCTGACGCATCTGCACACTGTTTCCTGTGTGTCAAAAGGTAAACTAATGGACCACAGCTGTGGCGGTAGTGAGTAAGTTTGTATGTATGTATGCATGTCGTCTATCTTTTTTATCACTAACAAGGGGAAGGTCTAAAATAACCCTGCAAGAATAGTAGACCAGAAAAAGGTCCCATAGCAGGCAAACATTTTCGTGTGTGTGTGTAAATGCTTCATGCTGTATACAGTTTCAAAACTTTAAAAGAGAAGCATTAACATTCTACTCATAGCGTTGACAGACACTGAGAGACAGTACGACTTGTTGTTGTTAGGCAGTCTAACTCAATTGTCCAATGAACAAAATAATTGAATTACACAGTAAGCATTGTTTTTTAAGTATTTTTTTTCTAACTTATATTACACAATAGAAATAATTATTCAAACATAATATTCGTTGTTTAAATTAATATTTAAACAATGAATATTTGTTTTAGTATTTATAGTATGTCCTCATGTTGGCTCTTGTACCAGCAAAAACCCATATATAATGGCTGTATATATGCCTGCAACAGAATTGTGTGAGACATTAAAAAAAGGAGAGAGAGGGTGATGGACACAGCTTGAGAAGATGCAAACAGCTGTCCTCCCTCAGTCATATTTACTCTTCCACTGACTCATACCACCATGACACGATTTGAATCATCATTTGAGGAGAAAAACAGAGGGTTGATTCACAGTTCAAGCTCTGCTTACAGATAAGCCTAAAGTAACTTTATGAGAAGCCACGTTAAAAAAATGAGGCACCTTATTCGGATTACGTAACAGTAAAGCTCTCCCTGGTACTAATTCAATTCCCTAAATAGAGCATGTTGTCACATGTCGCCATATGAACAGGAAAACGGTTCACATACACACACACACAATAGGCAATATGAAACCCACAGCAGGAGAATCAGTAAATCATTCTTCGAAAGACAGAGTGACAGATGTTACATGGCCTCAGAGGGATTAGTGTCCTCCTCACACTAATACACTGGCACTGCAGGCTGACACACACACGCACACACACACACACACACAAATATATACAAACACACGTAAATTGTACAGATATATATAATCATATAGTCTTATATACAAACAGCACCACTAGCACCACACAGATTTACACAGTTCACTCCCTGGTGAGCGGCCGGGTTTAGGTAATTAGAGAAGAATTTTGTCTGAAAGTCTGTTTTGACACAACAGATGTCTTTGTTTAGTGCGATATTTTAGTTTTACTTCTTTTTTTTTTACTTTAAATCAAATTACAGTACATTTAGTATATCGGACTAGATGACATTTTGGCAACCACAAAACATAAGTCAGGTCAATCCACCAACAGAGCTCATGGTTTCTCAATCACAACAGCTATTTTCTCCTTAGCCAAAAAGTATGATTTTGCCCACAAGAGAATGATGCCATACCTTTGATCAAATGAACTCATTCCTCAGATAAAATCACCGAATCCATCATACATCAGGAATGTCATAATCACCAACTGCATTAAACAATGGATGATAGTAAGTGTTCACATGTCACTCTTTTCACCCCAGCCTTCTTGTCTGTCACTCATGAAAGAGTTACAGTCTCAACAGCATCTCATACTCTTGTTAAAATACACAGCAGCAAATCACACTGGAACAAGATGGGAATATGTAAATGACAATGACAATGCTGATCAGGAATGCATATTAGCAACAAAAAGCTAGCTGATGACATCCTTTAACAACCAATCCGCACACCTAACAAGATGTCAGTCAAGGCAATTCATCTAGGGAAACTCTGTCAGACCAACAACAAATACAAAGAACAGAGCAGCAACAAAAACCAAGAAACCGTCTTACAGGATTGGAAAAAAATAGCGAATGAATCAAGAGGTTAGTTAAACCAGCAACTATAACAACAAACGACAAGTGAGCGTATTCAACTATAAGGGAGTTAAAACATAGTAGATTACTCACCAGGTTGGAGTTGGTGGCGTTCGAGTCATCCTCAGGGAAGGGGATGTAGACAGCTAAGGCCACACAGTTGGCGAATATGGTCATCAGGATGATGATCTCAAATGGTCTGAGAGGACAATTAAGGAATATACAAACCAGAACAGAGATAATGTGTGGAGAAGTTTAGAGTAGAGATCATCCCAGGCCAAGCAGAGTTAACGTCGGGTCTAATCACCCTTCAGGTGCCTTTTGTACCACGACTCTCTGCATGTTCACTTCAGGTGGATTTTCAATGATCCATGAAAACCTCTGTCAATTTCACAAAGGAAAATTATGTCTAAATATGTTTGTCAACGACCCTTTATTCATGACTAAGACAAGGTGATGAGGAGGCGGCACTGGCATCATTAAACACTGACTGTGATCTGTATGTCAACATGCAATGTTGTCTTTATTTTTGTCAATGGAAGTAGGAGGCAAACTCACTGAACCTGTGTTTTTCATCAGATAATTATAAGTTATGTTATGTATTATGTTGAATACGTTTGACTAAAATGACAAAAAAACATTGTGTTTTTCGCTTGATTTGATTGACTGAAATGTTCAGTGGATAATGTATAAGTGGATGAATAAAAAAACTAAAAGTGTCAACATTTTTCATTTATCAAAACAACACTAAAACAGGGTTCTTAGATAAGAGTGAAATGCCCAGACCTTAAGTCAACTAAAGCTTTACTAAAAAAAGCTGGAGGAGGATAAATGTGATAAAAACTAACAAGGACAAAATAAGAATAAATGGCAAACAAGATTAACACTGCACAGCACAAACTAATACAGACTCTGACCTTAGTGAACGGGGAACAAGTCAAATACCTCTTAACAAAGAGGTATTTTTAAACAAGCTAATACATCCTTACATAAGAGAGGTATATATATACAGATGTAGCAGAGTGCACCAGCAGTGTACACAACGAGAGAAATCAAAGCTGTTGAGTTTGCCTTTTCGTTAACAATAAGACATATTGGATCACTTAGGGACCTCTTTGTGTGTGCGGGGGGTTGGAGAGAAGACAGTGCATGTCCTAATATGGGCGCAGCAAGGAGCAGGCTTGTCGCGTGGAAGGCGGGATGCGGACGGAGAAAGAGTGAGAGCGAGATGGAATGAGAAGAGTGGAGAGACACAGAGGGTTTTTATTTGGAACGGTCCTTGAGAGGGGAGTGACCTCATTATTTTTGGCCTCAGAGAGAGGGAGAGATGCAAAGTGAGAGAGTGTGGAGAGAGAGAGAGAGAGAGAGAGAGAGAGAGAATGTGAAGGAGAGATAGAGGAGGTCTGGTTTTCATCAACACAATTAGTAACTGCCACTGCTGTCACCTCCCTCCACCTCCTTCTGCTCTCCCTCTGCTCTCCTCTTCCATTTTTTTCCTTCCTTCCTTCCTTCCTTCCTTTAGTCCTTATTTCAATTCCCACTCCCCCTTGGCTGCATGTCAAATTAGTCTAGACTCCCGGCCTTGCAGTAAAACATAAACAGCAACGTACTGATGACTTGTGCTGTCAGAACCTCAAATCCAGAAGACGAACCAGAAGCAAACACACAGCAACACACCGTGAACAAGGTTAAGTCTTTGACGCATTGAATCAGACTTTCCTGGCCTTTCTATCCAACACAAGTGGAGGTTTTTACAGGTAGAAAGCCAACGAGGGATCATTCCCTTGTTGCAACGCCATAGCTGCTTTCAGACATTCACTGAAGTCTGGAAGGGGCTGTATGTGTGAACGCATATGTCAGAGTTCATGTCGGAAAACAGCTTATGCTAACTTTTAATAGTTGGATATGTGGGGGTAAATGTGTATATGACACTGGATCTGCATACACTAAAAACTCGAAATCTTCTCACTGTTGGAAAATAGCATAGTGGTATATGGTCTAAAAGCATTACCCAACAGTATATCCTTAATGTAACTGACAAAAATAGTTTGTCGCAGGGATGGATTGCTATACATACTGTTTCTACAGCAACACAGAGCTGTCTGCAGGTAGAGTTTCAAATTGTATTAAAGAAACTAATGGCTGCCAACAACGGAATTAGCAAAAATATATTCAGCCCTATGCCATGGTCAATTATCTGCACTTTGGTGTAACTTGTAAACATTGTCAAAGTTATCTTTACATTCATTTGCTTTATTGTTAATCATTTTGCCCCTGTTACTTACTGGGATTCAGGAGGATTATCTCCCAGCAGCCTCTAGGTCTATGCTCATCATCATTTACATT
Organism: Scophthalmus maximus; assembly: GCF_022379125.1. Taxonomy (NCBI): domain Eukaryota; kingdom Metazoa; phylum Chordata; class Actinopteri; order Pleuronectiformes; family Scophthalmidae; genus Scophthalmus; species Scophthalmus maximus. Next base: position 18,206,937 of record NC_061526.1, on the reverse strand, counting down.
TAAAAACTCGCAGAGGTTTTGTTGTTGAAATCCCTGAGCCAATAAAAGCCCTTGAACCTTTCAAATGGGTTCAAATAGCTGAAGAGTGATGGAAGTGTCTCAACAAATAAATAACCAAGTGTCACTTTGAATAAGAAATGAACTTAACTACTTTATCAATCTTGCACTACCTATAATCACACCAGCAATCTCGCTGTGTGGCTCGGCGAGAAACAGACCTGCTCTCCGTTTAAGAGCTACGGTTTTAGGAACAGCCCCATAGACAGAGAACGTGCAAGCGGGGGGGACAAAAATTGAGCTTCTTACAGTGGGACTAATACTTTGTTTATGTTTGGATTAGGGATTGACCCTTGAACATCAAGCACCACAAGATCATTCAGCTCATTCAGCCTGGGACCAAAATGCATCAAAGTTAATCACTCACCCTTGCACTAGGGGCTCATTAAAACACACTCCAGACATGCGGGCACCCACAGAAAAACAAGCCTGTGACTCATTCTGGGTTCCTGACCCATAATTTAAGAAATCCCTGAGGTCTGCTTCCATCAACATGATAATAAATCTACTGTCTGCTGTGCTGTTGAGGGTAAAACAACACTTGGAGGAAAAACCTGGACGTATGAGCAAAGGATCAAACCGAATATCGAATCTAATAAAAAAGTACATTAATCAATGTAACCACAGCCATCAGAAATACTGGATATAAGGACTTTGCCAAAAGATAATAGGGTACTACGGTCTGAGACATTTTGGTTTACGTTCAGCATTTTAACAAGCCAACTATATATGCTTACGTCCACATATACACCAGGATGCTATTTCTCTGGGGTTCTCTGCATTCAGCAGTTGGCTTATGTCGAGCTCACAATAACACAGATAATCTCTTATCTGGCCAAAGCCAAATAAGAGACCTTGGATATGCGGATATTATCTGGGAGAGCAAGTCCAAGACAGAACCGAGTGTTAATGCTGAGCATTTATCCGTGTTCCTGATTGAGTTGAAAATGCATACAAATAGGTTAACTCCTCATGTCACCTCATACAATATATAAGCAGTTGGCCAGGAATCGCAGTGTGTGTGTGTGTGTGTAAATGCACTCAATGACACTTGTAAAAACTACCACTTAGTGTGATCTCATGTAGAGAACGTGGTATTTAGACGTACACCTGCCCCTGCTCTATCCTCGTCTCTCACACTGACCTTGCCACTCTGCAGGTAATGCCTAAATGCTATAATTACACAGCGTGCGCGTGTGTGTGTGTGTGTGTGTGTGTGTGTGTGTCAGCCCTTTATCATCTGTGTATAAGTATGTGTGTTCTCTAATCTAAGTATGTTCCATGTGTATGTCTGAGCTCTGACAGGCCCCATCGACCTGTTGAGAGCAGTAGCTGTTGTCTTGGTAACAGAGGAGGAAGAGAGGAAGAATTTTCGGATCTGCTATCTCTAGAGACAGAGGTACTCACAGAATACAAGACACACACACACACACACACACACACACACGTACACACATATATATAAAGCCTGTAGAATACAAACAACCAACACATGGATGCAAAACTATACACACACAAGACAGATGCATTTGACGTAGAAAGTCACAAACAGACCAACTTGTGCAGTGTTGAAACAGGCCCACACTGCAGTTATGAAGGACATCCCAAATTACAATGGACACGCAGGCACCATGATTGACAGTAAGATGCTTGGAGGACAAGATTTATTGTAATTTTGCTGCTGTTATGCTCATTTCATTATATTTTCCTGTTTATCTTACCGTATTTCCCTTGGAGCCCAGTTTATCCCTACTCTCATTTAATTTCCTTACATTTTTCTCTCTCTGTCTCTGTCACTCTGTCTCTCTCTCTCTCTCTGTCTCTCTCTCTAAATGACGGATTCTGGGAATTGTGGGTAATGATCTGTACGCTCATCAGTCATCAGTCGAGGTTGTTCCAATGACCCGGAGGGTGTATGTATGCCATTTTTATTTTTTTCGGTTTTTTGGCATTAGCCCAACTGGACAGTGCAGACTGAGGAGGGCTCATGAAATTTGACTACTGATAATTATCAATACTCAAGGTGACCAGCAGAATCACTGTCTTTACCCACTGTTGTACCACCAGAGGGGTAATTAAACACACCTTAAAAAGCATGGCCGTTCCCATGGGAAATTTAGAGACACTTTTAAGAAAGCATGTCTATTGATTTTAGATATGTGCTACAGATTATTTCTTATGGATTTTCACATTAAACTAAGCAAAATCAACATCATTTTGCAGTTCATTGATATATAAAGTATACTGGTTTATTACAACTGTCACCAACAGTTATGCCATCTTTTAAGATTGGATAATAGAAAAAAACTGCTTCTCATTAGATAATTATTTCTAATGCTGTGAACATACTGTAGGGTAGAAGAAGAAGAAAAAAAAGAGCGAAAAATAGTTGACATCCATTCGAAAAATCCTTTAAATCTCTCTTCACATTTTAGGTTTAACAAACACCATTTTGATATTTGACATTATTGTAATGTCAAATGAAAACTAGTCCTGGAGCATATATTTTGGATAATTCCCTAATAAAATCAAAACACACGTAAGCACTTCTTCCCCCTCATCTTCTCTGCCTTCTGCTTCTGTCTTCTCCTCCCTCATGAATACCCTATCCTTCCCACCTGCACCCCCTCCCCCTCCCTTAATCATTATTTGCCCTCCCCCTGCTGTCAATTTTTTTGTTTACCTTTCCCATCCTCCCCTCAATCCCTCGCTCAGTCCCTCCCTCCTTCCTCAGCTCCTCTGCTTCATCATCTCTCCTGTCGACTTCCATGTCCTGCCCACATCCCTGCCCTTCCAATTCCCCCCCATCCCTCCTCTTCCTCTCCCTCTCTCCCTCTCAGGATGATGTGTGAATATGCTCTTGGTGAGCTCATGTGGGCCCTCTGCGATTATAGATCACTTTGACTGTGACACTGACCATTTCTGTCTCTCTCCCTCTATTTCACGGTAAGGGAAAACCAAGTCATTATGTTTGGCAGCTTAAAATAAAACTCCAGAAGAGAGGAAGGGTAGAAAGGAAGGGCAAGTGTAGGAAGAGCAAAAATGAAGGGATTTGAATGGACAGAGGGAGGGAGAGACCGATAATAAATGGTGGGAGAGACGGAGGTGGAGGATGGAGGGAATGAAGAAGTGGTTGGGGAACGAATGGACCAGGGGGAGAGAGGATGAATGCAGTTAGGAAGAGCTAGGGGAGAGAGGCGTGAAGGAGGGATGAAAATGACAATTTGTTTTATACTCCTTTGAGAAAACAGAAAAAAAAGAATGTCACATGAAGGAGAGAGTGGAGAAAAAGAAAGAGGGAGAAGGACGGAGAGAAATGATTAATATAAGTGAGTGGAGAGCAGAGAATCATACTGAGTGAGACACAGGAGAGAACAGAGAGTTATTAAAAAAGAAAAAGGAGGAATAGATAAAATAATGGTAAAAATAAGGGATATTAAACTAAAGGGGAAGCGGGATCCTTTACTACGCTGTTTAGATCCTCCATCTCTTACCTCCTATACCCCCTCTTGCCATCCGTTTATGATTAATGTAAATCTATACATGAGGGCAACAGAGAGCAACAGGTTCTAACAAATGTGAAATAATAAAGAGTGTCATCCGTCAACCTTTGTAAACATGACACTGTCTTCAAATTGAAACATGTCACATGTTTAACCTGCTTGCAAACAGTGTGAACACAAACCTCCATACATGTTAAGTTAAAGGATACTTCCACTCTACGATGCTGATGCAGGCCCTGCGGATGGGGTTCTTGAGCGTGAGACAGAGTAGGGCCCGTGGCGGCCTTGTGGCTGTCGTCGTTGTCTGTTTCTTGGGCTTTGAGCTATAGTGTTGTCTCTTCCTTTGCGTGGAGCTGGCCGTGGAGATGGGCCCGCCCCCTCCCGACCCGAGCCCCGCCGCTGCCCCCGATGCGGCATTGCCCATCATCTTCGCCTGCCGTGCAGCGTCGATGGCCGCCTGCCAGCTCAGGGCCGCCCCCGGTGTGGCGATGTGCTCCGGAGCCAGGCCCACCACGCCCACCCCGTGGTTGACCCCGCCCCCTCCTCCACCATGGTCACCATGGCTACCGCCGTCAGTGTGCTCATTTGTCAGTCCGGGGGGAGGAGGCCGAGGCAGGGGGGGAGGAGGAGAATAGTCAGAGCCTGGAGTGGAGAGATGAGTTGGAGAAAGGGGAGAAACGATTAGAAAAATCACACAAGTTAACTGTCAGTCGGCTCTTGAACTACTACCTGTTGAGTTAGTGAATCACGCATGGTTCTTCAGTTTTCTACAATCTGGTAGTGGTTAACTTTGGAGGCTTTAACAGAATTGTTGGATTGTTGACATCAGTTACTGACCCCTGTATGTTTTTCAGACACTAAAGACTCTCCCTGCAGAATAGACCAATGACTAATATACTCCCCATCTCTCAAGTAAGAACAACAGAGCTAACTGTATGCTGTTTAGTACCTCGGCATATTGTGTTGGTTTTGCTGTCTATTCACTTTGTGTCAACAGACACACACAAACACACACACAAAACACCACTCTTCGGCCAGAAACTGCTGGCTGGTGTAGTGAATATTTTCTGTGCCATAAATAAAAAAGGCTCATTTTATTTCAAAATCCCTTATCATTGTTATTTTATTTTAATAACAGGTTAAAAATAAATCTGAAACACTAAACATCGGACCCCCTCGTCCCACAGTTTCTGTTTTTCTTATTCATCGTACAAAGGCAGATTTCATGAAGCTAAATTATTTTTTAAATTTTAAACCATTTGGACATTAATATAGACGTAAACCAAGGGCAAAGATTCATGAAATCTAAAAACTGTCAAGGTGGTTCTTTGGTCATCAAGTTATATAATTCCTATTCCTATAATTATTTTTGTTACTCAGTTTTGTTGTCATTTTTAAAGTAATTTTTACTTTTTTTTACTTATTGACTTCCTCTTTCACTCTGTGTGGGGAAATGCATTGTGTTCAGGTCTGAAAAAAGACTGCACACGACAAATGCACGTCGTGGATTGAATGAAGAATGTTCGGGGGAAATGAGAGAAAGAATTACAATAATCTCCTTGAGATTACACAGTTGGAATTGTAGAAATAAGACTAAGTGAGGAAAAAGTAAGAGAGAGCGGATTATCCATACTGTATGCTTAGCCAGATTAAAGACAGTTATAATAACCCCACAGCCCCTCTTTCCCCCTGACATCTGAACAAGGCTTCCACAAATGCTCTCACCCTGCACCAGATTACACACTCTCCGAATTGACGTATCCCCCCATTTTCTGGTGTAAGACAAAGCGTATTTCTGGTGCTTTTTGTGAACAATTGTTATCAATACAAAAAGACAATCATGCGAGCACACAGAATTTGAAAATGTGTCTGACAATGGCGAACAACAACATTGGATCAGAGAAACTACAGCATATTTGTGACTATGAGAAGTCCCAGTTACTGATGATAATCAAATCACTGGAGCAAAACTGACAGAACGGATTTTGATTTTGAGTAAATACCAGAATATTATGATAAGTAATGTTTTTCTTGTGAACATCTATGCTTGAAAAGCACAATTGTCTGAGGACAGAATGTTTACATAAGGATACAACTGCAAACTTATTAAATGTTAGAATGTACACTGTAATATATACATTAAGTGTGTATTGAATGTGAAAACATGTTCAGAAACCTCTTGGCAGTTACATTCGGACAGTAATTGTATCAGTGCTTCGAGCAACATGTCAATATGCCAGTTTCAAATGAAATCACATTTGAACAAATGTCAAGTTCACAAATCTCAGAGTTTACTTTAGGGTTAACCTGTTCTGTTACAACAAAGATAAGGAAACACTGGTGAGAGAGGGAGAGAGCGGAGGCTGAGAGAGATAACCTTGCGCTGTATGTTTAGAACAATTACAGGGCGGTTACAATATCCGCTGAGATCTCATTACTCTCACTTCAAAGCCACAGAATGCATGATGACCTGGGGGAACATTAAATCAGATCCTCTCTCTCTCTCTCTCTCTCTCTCTCTCTCTCTCTCTCTCTCTCTCTCTCGCACACACAAGTGTATGGTCACCTGAAGTGTGATGCCTCAGCAACAGCACAACTGATCTCTGACCTCACCTAGCTATAGATACAGATCTAGATATTTTAATTGTTCCCGACGGAATTTTGAGTTCATAACTTTATATTAGAACATATCTATTCATTTGTCAACAGGTGCCATTACTTCAGCCACGCAATTCGGTTGGTCAAAGAAAAGTTTCCTGAGCTGCTAATAATTCTCATTCTGCAACTAAAGTAGAAGTATTAGTTGCATTACAAATTTAGCCTCGCACCAATGTGCCTCACAATAACTCCAAAGGCCCCACACACACCCACACATTTCATCTTCTGTATTCAACCTGCAGCAGTGAAATATGTATTCATTGACTTATTATAGCTAGAAAAGCAATACTAACCTTCACAGTGCCATTACTGTTTCAGGTTTGGATTGGGATTCAGACAACTTTATTGATGCCAAGAGGGACAATCAATTTGCAGCTCACCCCATCAAGAACACACGGACAACATCCACGATGTCACGTCAGGCACCGCTCAGCAAAATCAGACAAAAGCAGAGGTCAGCGAAGGTCAGCTGAGCTTTCCACAACAGACGCAGGTGGGGTACTTCTGTGGATCGCCCCATCTACCAGCTTTTCTCTTCAAACAACGTGTCGACGTTTGTGTATATGAACAGGCCTTTTTTTTCATAAAGCAGCGTGGCTGCGGTCGCTGTGTTTATTGGCTGGTGCATTCAGGTGCACCACGGAATGTTATGGGGTTAGCTAGCCACACTAGCATCGTAGCCGGCGGTTAGCCGCTAGCCTAGCCGTTGATAAACACACAGGCAACAACAACAACAACAACAACAACAACAAAAAGCTATAAAACACACAAAACAACAAATTCGCTAGCGAGCCAACACATCCTACTATGAACAAAGAGAAAATGGAGAGTTACCAGACGGCGTATTGCTCCTCTCTTGGCGGAGGTTAGCGTTAGCTTGGAAGCACCTGTGCTACGAGCTAACTGTCATGAACCAGTCAGGCTAACTCCCCCTTCTTCACGTCCAACAGGACCACCAACAAGACCACCAACAAGCGTTGCTGCAATGCAGCTGCAAAAAAGCATGCGTGTTCTCTTCACACCGCTTTTTTTTGAAAGAAGTAACCATGCACTACTTGTTTATTCACTCTCAAGGTGTGTTGTGGCGCAGCTGGTTGCGGCCCAGATGTGCAGCCAGATGTGACCAGGTAGAAGAGAAGAGAGGGGGGAAAACAATGGTAAGTTAGCAGATTTATAGTTATCTTTATACTTTTTTTATGTTTGGGCTACGATTTGTTTTTATTGATATTGCAGTTTGTTGATTTTGGGTTTTTCTGTTTTATGTCAAGCTTTTTGTCATCTTTGTTTGGATAAGTGAGGTGTAAAGTCATTTTATTATTTTTATTACAGTAAAAAAAATAAAAAAGAATGTAATGCCCCAAAGGTAATAACAAAACAAATGCTCTGACTTAACAACAGAGCCTATGTGTGCCACCGTTTGAATGGCGCGGCGATGCCCGAGGAAGTGGTCTTTACGTTCACCAGTGATGAAGTGGTATCAAATGCAGCTGTGCCTTATGGGAAATACCAGCGTGGTTTCAATTTGGAGCATATCTTTCATCTCGGATGGAAATACTTTCTCCTCATTTATTCTCAAAAACTCCGGGGCTGATGAAAGAGGTTTTTTGGTGACATTTCAAAGCACAAAAGTCAACACAATAATTTGGTTTCATTGTGTATACAAGCATTAAAATGCACGTACACACACTCGTGCTCTGCATCTTGCGCTGTCCAGGATGATTCTCTATATGGCGAAAAATATCTTGGTCATTCTCTCCACCGCTGACTTGAGTGTGAGTTAATATCTGCTCGCTGACTGCTGTTGCACATCATCATCATCTCTCCCTCTCGCTCACTATCTCTCACAAACATACACTTACGCAAACAGACACGTAATCACTCTCAGCATATTGTACTGCTGCTTGATCAGTTTATCTCACACTGCCTGCCCCTCTCACAGGGTGTACCCTACTGAGAGAGAGAGAGAGTGTGTGTGTGTGTGTGTGTGTGTGTGTGTGTGTGTGTGTGTATACGCTGCATGAGTGAGAGTGTGAGGATTAGAGGAGAGTAAAAGTTTAATAATACTGAGCTCACTAATCTGTCTGTCTGACTGCGTGTCTCTCTCCGTGTCTGTCCTGTCTCATATGCATACGCAGAGTCTTGTTGTGTGTGCGCATTTGTGTATGTGCGCGTTGTATGATAGACTGCAGTGAGTGACTGTAATTCCATTAGCAGCTCTTTATACTGCCGGGGAGAAGAAGAAAAAAATAAGCAGCCTGTGGAAATGTGATTTTGATTGAAGGGGAGAGGGAGGAGAAGAAAGGATGAAGGAAGAAAAGGAAAGAGGATGAGGAAGACGGGATGCAGGAAGGAGGGATATCGGAAGAGGGAAAGGGATGTTGAGAGGATGGAGGGAGAAACGGGGGATATAGCAAAGCTATACAAGTCAATGGTTGTAAAAGTACATTTAAAGATCATTCCGCACTACTTGTGTGATTGTTGTTGATGTTTGTTTTATCCAGAACATGTGACAGGCCCATTTCACATCTGACATTTTAATTCGCCATTGTAGGAAAAACGAAGGTGTCACTGATAAAATTAACAACGGCTCTGTTCTATTTAAGTGTCCTAGTAAGACTGCATGCAAAAAATGCCAGGATCCTGGAGCTGTAGTGGCTCCATTAATTCCAGCCATCATTCGTTTTATTTATACCTGCGCTTCTGTGACAAGTTCTAAATGTCTTCACACAGTTGATTTAAAAAATTTGGGAGAAATCTCTTTTCAGGTCAGTCTACATAGAGGTGTGGAAAAACTGGAGACTGGCATCACCTGTTAAATTTTGTTGGACAAATTACACCATTGTAATTCTAATTCGTACAAGTGACCCCACATAGCTCCGCCCACTTCATCAGCCAGAACGACAGACAACGTCTGTGTAGGTACACATAGTTTTTCAAGTACTATGTATGTATGTAATATGCATCATTATATGCATGGGGTGTACACAGTAACTAATAAAACCATGTATTATATGTGTACAAGCTACAGCCTGTGAAGGACAAAAAAAAGGGACTAGGAAAACATTAAGTACAGTAGCTTATTAGCTTGGACTCGAAGGTATACTCAGCAAAGTCTCAAGACTTAGATCTCCTGGCAATTGGTTCCACATTTCAGCAGCATAGAAGGTAACGGCTGCGTCACTATGTCTAATTTGAGACTCAACTAGAGCCAGAACCAGCCGATCTCAGAGGTCGGCAGGGTTCAAACTGGGGAAGGAGATCTGATCAGATGTATCTTGGAGCTAAACCATTCACTGATTTATGGATAAGTAGTAGAATTTTGAAGTTGACATATGGAAAAAGTAGTTGCCAATGTAGTGATCTGAGGACTGGAGTTATGTTCTAATAATATATTTTTTGGGTTCAGTTACTTCCCTGGCAACTGCATTTTGGATCAGTTGAAGCTGTCTGGTTGCTTTTCTTAGAAAGACCTGTAAAAGTCCACCACAGCAGTCGAGCCTGCTAGAAATAGAACTATGTTCCAGTTTCTCTACATCTTGCTTTGACATCAAGTCTCTGATTCTTGTGATATTTTTAAGGTGGTTAAGGTTTCTGATATTTAATGTGATAACTGAAATGTAGGTCTGAGTTTAGGATGATGCCAACATTTCTAGCTCGACTTTTACTCCTCACGGACAGATGGTTAAGGTTAGCACTGACTTGAAGTCTCTGATAATCTGCCCCAAAACAAGGACTTTGGTTTTGTCCTCATTTAAATTGAGAAGATTTTGGAACATCCAATTACTGACTTCTTGGATGCCCTCTCCCAGAGTATTGATCTCTACTCATTTGGTGACACAGCTGTATAAATGTGCGTGTCATCTGTGTTCCATGTTATATGAAACCGTAAAAATCAGAATAATTTCACGCCCATTAAACAAGATAAAATGCATCAGTGAAGCACAGGACGATTTATGAGACTTGATACATCAGTTAATACTAAAGACAGACTCAGCATTCACTCTCGCTGAACTTGAAATGAACCTAACCGAGCCGAACTTCAGTGTGAACTCAACTGCAGACTGCAATGAGCTGTGATACAAACAGTCAGTGGAGCTGTTATCGACTTAATGATAAAGGCTGGAGAGAGATCCTATCACTGCAACTCCAAAAGCACTCGGCCGTATAATGTCATTGCTACACGCACACGCACACTATTTTACAAACGGATCCAAATGCAAACAAAAGTCAGTACCAGTAAATAAAAAAAGCAATGCGAAAAAAAAGCTCATCCAGACTTCCAGAGTCATAAGCCGCCCTGCTCCTTTAATTGGCTCAATGAGATAACGGACAATGATCAGGGACCAATCAAATGATCCCACCCTAAATGGGTCTCTCATGTCATCTCCTCAGTGCACTCTTCTTCTTCTTCTTCTTCTTCTTCTGTTCATTCATGTCGGTCTCATCTCTCACTCTGTCCGTCCATCTGATTCTCCTTCGTCTCTGCTCATATGTATTTGAGTGGACGTACAATGATGACAGTGATGATAATTATCAGTCAATTAACGGAAGAGGACACCTGATCAGCTGCTAATTGATATGGGGACCCGCACACACAGGCACACACACACACACACACACACACAAAAACACCTTTGAGGAGCTGTATTTCTCAAATCTTTTATTAACCAGCCTTACTGAGGTGTATAAATCTGGCCTGACCAATAGTCTTTTTCCAGTATGTTTGGATCCCAAAACACACACACAAACACACACACACACACACACACACACACACACACACACACATTGTTATCCCAGCTGAATTGTCATTTCTTCTGAAAGATGACCTCCTTTTGCTATTGTACCTCTTTTTTCCGCCCCCTCCCGACATGTTCTGCATCTTCTTCATCTCCCCTTTTCTTCCTCCTCATCATGGCCATATACTCCTCCTCCTCCCTCCCTTCCATCTCCTCTGCTCTCTCCTTCCTACATCTCCTCCACATTAACAGTCACCCTCCCTCCTCCTAACACCACCTCTCTTCCCCCTAGTTCTCCTCGCTCTCTTTTCCCTAATCTATATAACTGTCACTCCCTCCATTGGCTCTCCAGCAGCGGACAAGTTCATTTTCAGCCGTGCACACCCTTCCTCCTGTCCTCCATCAATCTCCCCTTCCTCATCTCTCCATTTTTCCTCCATCTCACTTGCTTCGCTGCTTCTCACTCTTTCTCCGTCACTTCCCTCTCTGTCATTATCAAGTAGCTGACAATTATTCTCTCTCTCTTGCTCTCAGCCATCTATGTAACTAAAAAGAGCGGCTAACTCATCGCCACAGGCCCGTTGCTTCCTCCCTGCTTTAGACAATTGTTTTTTGGCATACAAATTGTGGTTGCCACTGCTTTACTGTTTTTAACAGTTTGTCTGACGTCCCATCATGCTTAATCCTTATTATCACTGTCATCATAAATACCGGTTGTAATTTGTACCCAATTTATGTGTCATCCACTCACTCACTGTCGCTCTCTCTCACACACACACACACATACACATGAATGTAGTATATTCACAAAGTGCGTTTTTAGTCTACAAACTGTGTGTGTGTGCGCACGTCCGTGCACGTCTGCGAGTGTGTGTGCTGTTTTTGTTAGAGACATTTTGTTGCATTTGTCTCTCCCTCACTCTGTCCATATGTGACCATTATCTGGTCGAGTGAGCACATCACATAGACACACCTGCCCCCATCGATGCACAAGCACACAAGCTTACATACGCATGGATATATACACCTGCTCCCCTTGAAAGACAGGACACACACACCTGTTACCCTAGACACACACACACACACACACACACACACACACACACACACACACACACACCTGCTCCGCTTGATCTATGACCCCACAAACAAATAATTACAGTATGAGCTTACACAAAAGTGTGGACACACACACACAAAACCCACACAGCATGAGCGAGGCTTGCTTGCAGTCTATGAGGAAAACTCATGAAGTGGTAAATCAAATGGTCGGACTCAAAGGTACTGACTAAACAAACTATAGAATATTCTCTTATAATGGACAAACGGATGGACTGTTGTCAAGGGAAATTCCTGCTCATTGTACATTGGAAAACAAAGTGCTTCTCATTTATCTGAATACTGCGGAGCAGTGAACACACCTCTGCTTGTTATGGTTCAGGTTGTTTGTCCCATTTTTCACAGTCAACAAAAAGATGTCATGGCTGGGCACATTTACTGGTTTCTGTTTTGTTATTTCATTTTATCAGTAAAACAGCTACAGGTACTCGTGATGCTCGACATTATTATTTTCTTTTTTGCCACGAACCTCCTTTGCTGATATTGCACTTTTGATTGCATCGAGCCCTGGCCATAAAAATCGTATATGGATTTATTCATTAAACTGTAACATACTATCTGAGGTGGAAAGTGAAGTGGAGGGGAAATGAGAAAGTGCGAGCATGTGCACGTGCACGCACTTTCTTCCACACATAGGCCCGTGGGAATACGTATGTATGAATTATGCACTTGTTCCCAGTATTCAACAGCACATTGCTCACTGTCATCGAGACTTTCTAGTTTATTAGCGCGTGGCCCAGCCCTCGAGCTGTCACTCATGGTTTTGAGGCACTGATTGGTTGTTTTGTTCCTACTCCCAGGAGGCCAAAGAGGGTGGACTGTCATTGAAACACGGAGTCGGGGGAAAAATGGGACTCATTCATATGGTTAAGTGGGGCAGACCACTCAAAATAAAATTGTGCAGCTAGAGTTCAAAAGCTTGAATTGTTTACTGCCCTTTGAGTTTACATATTTTGTCTTTGAGCTGTAAATATCATGTCATTTGTTCCTAGATGTTTCCACAGTGTGATCCAGCATTTAAAATGAAGTTCAGTTTTTCACTTAAATGCTGGAGTCCTGGAAAATTAATCAGGGCAGCTCACGGGGACTATAAAATATAGTTAATTGCCATGTAGCCCTATTCAAATGTCAATGGTTATAACAATGACATATTCTAATAAATTGTCAGAGGGCTAACTTTGTGCTAAAAATAACACTGCCTGGTTTTAAGCTGTGTAATTCTTTGGAAGTTGAGTCAAATCAGCCCCTTTGCTGGCTAGTTGAATAATCTGAGCCAAGGTCATTTCTTTTCATGACATGGTGGCAAGTGGTAATTTCCCTCCAGATTATTTTTATTGCAAAGTGATAGTACATGAACCAAACCAAAATATTAATCACATCACACTATGGTTTTGAAGTGTTTTTAATTTGAAACATATTGTACCTGATTACGCTGTGCTGACTTTCTCCCAGCAATTAAAACTCCAACCTCATCTCAAAATAACCCCTTTCTTTTACCAATTATGATTTTATGGTCACGTTTGGAGGAAACCTTAAGGAACAAATCACTATGAGAATTGGCTATTAAATTATCTTAGAATAAAGAGTGGAATTGGGGAACTATAGCTAGCCTGGCTGCCCAATGGTGACAAACTCTGCAGGCTTATGTGCTGAAAGTTTCTGGTGTCATGATCTCCCATCCCATGTCTGTGATGCTATAAATTAACGTATTGACGCAAAGACAGAAGAAACGGAGTTGCTTTTTCTGAGCTTTTGAGAAAGACACTTGTGATTGGGTTTAAATGAGCATGTCCACACATCTGATTGGTTGCTAATTGTCATGGGGAAGAGGGGAGTGGTCTCTTAAATGTTGCATCTGCAGTACAAGCAACTTAGTATATCAAAGTCTCGTTCTAATCTCTGCTGGTAATGCATTGACAGACTATCACATCACTTCCTTGACACAAAAATGATTGATACATTTTCTGCTTTAGATAATGCTAATAGAGGAAATGTATCAAATAGCTGACAAATGGCCAAAAAAAATTAAGTCACTTCGCTGTGATTTATGACAAAACCAATGCCAGTGACGGCATCAGCGTCCCTCCCTGAGACATGTGGAGCTGTGACAGAATGAATGCGGGGGTGAGGCGAGTGAGATAGACGGATAAAAGAAAGAGAGGGCAAGAAAACAAAGAACTTGTGAGAAAGAGAAAAAGTCAAGGTGAGCATGAGGAGGAGGAAGGAAGAGCACAAAGTGATGATGGAGATACAGGTTGTGTGGAAGAGGAGGAGAGGGAGGAGAAGCGTGAGGAGGAGGAGGAAGGCTTGCTCACACTGCGCCTCTGTACCGACCTCGCATACACACTACGTTCACACACACACACAGTGGATATTAATAACCACTTATTAATATTCATCTGCAGTGGAGAGATGTGAGGCCAGAGTAACCCAGTTAGGAACTGTCTCTCTACCTGTCTTTCTCTGTGCGTCGTTCCTTACATCAAATGTTCGTGATCTCTAAATGAGTCATTTTGCGGACACTTTCATCCAGTTTGCCGTCACTGAAACAATATGAGCAGCTTCAGTTTCTGCATCACAAGGGACACTTTGAGCCACGGAGATTGTGGGATAGGTAGATCAAAAGCAATTTACAACACATATTTTTACAGAACAGGGTGAGAGATGCAAGGTTTAATTTTATTTTCGTTTTGCCACATTCCCTCTCTCCCACTTCTCCATACTTCTCATTCCTTTTCATTCACCGTCCTCACTGCCGTCGACCGTCACATCTGCCCTTTACACCACTAAAGGTCACAGTTGTCTCCTATAATGTATTGTGCATGCCATTCGGACAACGCTTTCATCCAAAGTGCCTTGCGGGCAAAGTGATTGCATACATTAATTGTGCATGTAAGTCCCACTGAATGGAACTCCTAACCTTGACAAGTTCATCGTGATGCAGCTCAGCCACAAATGACCACCCTGTACACAATCAACCAGAGTCCAGAATACTTAATGTGGTCAGCGTCAAACATGCAGCCTACTGTACACAGTGCTTTTACTCAGACAAGACTATAAGCTAAGACAATCAGTCAGTAGAAAACACTTTTTTATGATTTTCATATTTTTTGGCACCATGTAAAATGTCTGTAGAAGCTATGAGCACGTAGTGACAAGCACACAGTCTAGTAGAATCATGTGTTATCAAACAACACGCTTCCTTTTCACATGATTTGTCGGATTACTGCGACACAAGCGCATATCTGCTTCCACGCCTTACTTTTATATGTACACACGTGGAAACCTTGTCCTGTCAGCCGTCTTTCCCACTCACTGGTTTTGGGGTTGTTGGTTTTTTGTCTCCATCGGTCCTCTTTACAAGAAATCATAAGTCAAGGTTGACCTTTAACCAAAAGAATACTGCCACATTTAATTTGTCTCTACTCCGGGTTTGATTGCTGTATTGTTGTATTTGTATCGATTCTACATCCAGGCTTTGAAAAATATCACCAGCCAAAATCCAACACACTGATGGATGTCAAGCCTTGGCCGCTAACGCCGCGATTTTGGCAGCACACCAGACCATCGCTCGCACGCTCAATTGCTTGCTTCCTTAAGTCCTCTCGTAAACACAATGTTCGCAGGTGAAGTATGGAAAAATTGAGTGTGAGAGTTTTCCAACTTTGCCTCTCAGTTTATGCGACTCTGGCATTTCTGAAATGAAAATGCTCCAGTGTATTTTACATCGACTTTCACAGCGGATGGGTTGCCTTGGCAAAGGCACTTGGTTGAACCGGCTTGTTTTGACTTACTTTTACACTCATCTCATAGGAAATAAAAACTTTTACAGAAGAAAGGATCATTTGAATGCACAGTACATGTGACTGTGTATGCACACTCTGCATGAAAAATCTGCGTATGATCCGACTTTTAAAAAAAGAATGAATGCACGCTGCATTTTCAGAGGGAGATGTCCACAGTGCTGTGACGAAGCTGGAGAATGGTCTGGTGGCACCCATTATCAACAGAGCTCTGGCTTGTTTAATCAATCACTGTCATTGAAATTGCAAAATAATACAGTGAAAGATATATGTTGACTACGTGATTGCATGATCCAAAACTTGCAACTTGAAAAGGGTAATAGCAGCACCCGTAGTCTGTGTTCAGCAAGTCAGGATGCCACGAGGTTAAAGTGGAGATAAGGTCAGATCTTGTCACACTTTCGAAATGATAGACAAGGAAATTCTGTGTGGAGAATGTGATTGTCAAACACTGCCTTTATGCCCTCGAGCAAGGAATATAACCCTCATTTGCTCCGCTGGGATCACCCAGCAGCACGCAGAAGGAGACTGTGGTTAAACTGGGCAGCTGCCAGGAGGATGTGTGCAGATGTTTTAATGCGGAGCCGAGGATTTGGTGAAAAAGTCCAAAAATATATTCTTTGAACTAATTCTGCAAGACAAAAAGGGGGAGACGGATTTTAACTCAGGGTCACTTACAAAATAATAAAGTTTCTGCGTTTAAACACTTTTCACCTCCATCGGTTTCATTTAATTTCAGGGGGCAGGGTCTTTACAGTTTGTGTTGAGAGAGTGAAGCAGTCCCGTGATAATACGGTAACAAAAACAGTTTCAGAACCATATTTGTTGATTTTCCCTCTGAGAAATAATCTGCTTTGTTGCTGATGTTCTTTTGATGCCAGATGAAGTAGCAGCTCTGCACTGCTCCCCCATGCCAAAAATAAACGGTAGACAGGCTACAGTCTGTACATGCATGACTCAAATACATGCTTCAGTCATAACACTCTCACATTACCTTTTGCTGAGAAACACATTTGAATGTGCATTGCCCATATTGACTCTTATCTCTCATGTATATTTGGCTGCCTTAACTGTTGACAGATGGCAAAGTGAAAAATTCAGAGGGAGATTTTTTCTGGCCTTTGAAATCGCCCAGTGTTTGAAAGAGAGATTTATATTTATTTGTGAGGGGGGAAAAGTGAAATTCAAACATTACTGTACTCCACTACACAAAACCAGGGCTCTTTTAATTTCACCCTCCAATGTGAAACATTGCTTTTTGTTAGCAAGGCCAAAAACAAGTTATAAAAAAAACATCTATAGTTTGTGTTTATCTTAGGGTGAACAAATTAATATTTCAATAGTCTGCTATTTTTTATTTTCTGCTTAGAATTGAATCTGATTGGTTTTTACGCAGCATTACAAACATATCCAAACAATGTGTGTGTGTGTAAATTTTGCCGAGCTGGTTTGGGGACGCTCAGGAGGTTCGAGTGCCTCTGGCAGGACTGTTAGAGACGAGTCTGTCGACTCCTGAACTTTGAGAGGCCCCAACTGGATGAGCCTGAAAAAAAACACAGCCGCTTGTTTAACATAACACCATTAATTAATCATTGTCAACACAGCCTTAATAATATCAACCGTGACCTTATAATACACTGCCATTTTTTAATATATTTTTCAATGAATAGCAAATTTAGACATGAGGCTTTCTGAGACATAAGAAAACCCCACAGCAGGACCAATTTTGTGTTTGTCCTTTTAATGACTTTGTGTGCTCTGCTAACACACTAGACAAAGATGCCCCGCAAAAAATCCTCACAACTGGCTTGGATAAAACACCAAATACAGGGTGAATTGTTTTTATTATTTTCACTTTTTTATTTCACAGTTTGCTCTTGACCATCATTTTGAAAGAGACACTATTGCTGTTTTGCCTTATTGAAGCTTTGGACAAGAAGCAATATCGTGACCTTAGCGACACTACTACTACTACTATAAGACCTGCATCTCCATTATGGCCTAATTAACCGACATCACAAGAGGGCATGCTCACGCGTCTAGCAACAGTCACCGCTAATCGGACGTTTATCTGATCTGGCCATTCACAGTATTCAATTATAACCCTAACCCTTACTTTGGGCTATACGGCAAGATCAATTACTAGTCGGGCCAACTCTGAGGTGAACATCCGGAAAATGGAAAACAACAAAATCCCTTGTATCGCATTCTCCTCGCACATTTCACGCTCCTATTTAAATAACCCGCATTTTACCACGCCTTCACTCGTGCCTGAAACCGCCACAGCCGCTCCACACGGACACTGGGCCACATGATAAGCTGTTAGCTCCCAGGCTATCCTCGCACAACATCGTGCCTGATTACCGCTCTCAATTTAATGTTGTGATTATGGGTTTGCAATCTTGGGAGTCATGTAAATGTTACATAACTCTCAGTGTGACCAGGTGATGATGTAGTGGTGCTGTCACTTACCTCTGCACCGCCATAATACAGAGTGACTGAGTGTATATGTAAATAAGGTTAGAGGACTGTCTGTTGTCCTCCTCCTATTACGGACACTACGCATCTACACATTGTTCACAGCTTCCACCATGTATTTCTGTACCTGCTGGGTGTTGAGTGTCATTTGAATTTGGACTCATTTTTCTGCTGACCACACATCATCCAAGAGCTTGGCCACTGATTGTGTAAATCTGCCCTGACCTTTTGGCTTAAGCTTTTCCACTTGTGTTTGTGTTGACAAAAATTCTGCCTCCTCCAATTTTCTGCCATTATATATCCGATTAAAAGGAGCCTTGTCTGAGAAACAGCTACTTATTGTGAGGGTCAGAAGATTCAAGAAGAACATGAAACAAACAATAATTTGATCATATGTGTCCAGTTTGTTTTGTGGTTTTAAAACCAGCCTCATGTTAGTTTTAAAAATAAGAAAAAAGAATAACCGAAGCTGCACACGAGCAATGTGAAATTCGTTAAGGGGAAACGGTACAGGTAGAATATTACTGCTGCAAATCAAAAGTGTTGTAAAATGGTTAATAACTTTGGAATGCTGTTAATGTCATTAAGATGGGCACGCCGTAAAGATTCCTCTTGAAACCCTTGTCATTATCAGCGGATCCGCCCCAAATACAGATGGCCCCGAAACTATAAATGAAACCACAATTAACCACCATTAAGATTCTATCAATAAAACCTTCATCAGCAGACTGGAGCAGAGCTGAGGTGACGCCATTTTACTGTGGAGTCAATGTGTCCTCACAGGAGGTACAAATAAAGTGTGTGTGTGCGTGTGTGCGTGCGTGCGTGCGTGCGTGCGTGCGTGTGTGTGTGTGTGTGTGTGTCTGAGTAATCTCACAGGAGCAGATACATGGACCCAGGGAGAAGTGGTGGTCTGAGGTAGACAGTGCACCAGGGAGCCATTAAATGAAGCACACGTGTGGTAATGTCTTTGTGTGTTTCGGAGCGACAGTGACACACACACGGTAGTCACACAGTCTCCGTGCTGTACAATCCTCCGAGTCATTCTTGTGTTTCGAGCCGTAAAAAGTGTCTGCACGCCTGTGATTAACTGTCAAGACTACAACGCAATAAAACGCTAATGAATGTACTCTCATAGTTCAGCTCAACCGTCTGACATCGCCACAGTCTCCGAGGGAGCGTTAGGTTTATGACTCAGGTCCGACCCGCCCCGTACATCCCCCATCAGGAGATGTGGGGCCATGAGAATAGAGGCAGGGGCTGCTGAGCACCTTTTCAATTTAAGTTGTGCAAAAGACGGAGACTCCACTTTCAGTTTGTTAAACTGTAAAAAAAAAAGAAAAGATGTTTAACTTGTGGGATCACCCCCAAACCCATCAGCATTGGATTAGCGATGTCGTGTTCGTACATGTAGACCGTAGAACAGTAGCACGTATGACAATTCCTCACAGACAGTTAGAAAGCATGAATCAGAGTAGACACACTCTCTTATAAAAGAAATTATGACTTTGAAATAATGTAAAACTTTGTGAAAGTCTTCATTGTGATCTGCATGTTTCCTTGATATCGTTCTGCTAAATGCATATGAGAATATTCTCTACAGTCAATTTAGATCTCATCTGACATGACTCTTGCTATATTAATAATATATAATAGATGCAGAGGAAAAAAACAGGCCTTTTTCAAAATATCATTAATGTTTTGTTCTTTATCAGCTGCCTGTGCACAAATCCTGACAACTTAGTGTAGACGCATGAAAAATCTCAAATGAAATTCTTCGACAAAGATTCGCAAAATGTTTGACAGACAAATATACAAAGCGTATTGTTGGGTTGTTGTTTTGTTTTTCTGTTTTCAAATTTATAGTTCTGAAACTCAGTGGGTGCTGGGTTTATACCTCAGCCCCTCCCTGCTCTTTATACCACCACCCATGTCGGGGCCTCGGTAACAGAAGAAGAAATCAAACATCGCTTTGATGAGAGTTTGGCTGCAGTGAGTGAAAAAGGCCCAGTGTGTGTGTGTGTGTGTGTGTGTGTTTATGGATATAAATACATCAGAAAGCGCTCAAGTGGAGAACAAAGGGCACTCTCTGCAACACAAACGCCACACACACTCGTATTCACACAGATAGCTGGTAGAAATTATAAAAAAAAATATAGGGATGGTGAGAAGGATTAGGGATGAGGAGCGAGGGGAAGGAAGGACAGGAGAGGAGAGGGGGACATATGTTGAGTGGGTGGAAAAGCAGGGAAGGGGGTACGACTGGCAAAAATCACACGCACACACGCAAGTCTCCTTGCCATCTGCAGCGCTTGTTACCTTGCCAGTCGTTCCATCCTTTCCTTTGACCCCTTATTCCTCTGTCCTGCACTTCCCTGCTTGTCTACATCATCGCTTGTGTGCCTGTGTGTGATCATATTGTATGTACACAAGGCAGTTCATCTGTTTTTTTGCATGCATGCCTGCGTGTCTGCGCGCGTGTGTGTATGCGTGCGTGCCTGCGTGTGTGTGTGTGTGTGTGTGCGCGAGCGCGTGTGTGTTTCTCCTCAGTGTGCAGGGACCTCTAATGGCTACCATGAGCTAATGAGCTCCATTTAAATCCGTCCCCTCTGATCCTTCCTCTCGCCCAGTTTCTCTGCCCCTGGGGCCGTTCCCTGCGCTGGCCTGGAAACTGCAGCGCGTCAGCGGCCATTTTGGCTGATTAGGAACAAGCTGCTGAACCAACATGCATGTCACACTGGATCAGTATGAGACTGATGAATGGCTGGTGTACTGAGAGTGTGTTTATGTATGTGTTCAAGCGTATGACTATTTGTGTGTGTAGTGTTGGTGTGTGTAGTGTGTGTGTGTGTGTGTGTGTGTGTGTGTGTGTGTGTCCATGAGGCTTCACTAGCTTATGGATGAGTCATCCTCGAGCACTCCTGTAGCCTCGCACATCTAACTTCCCCCTTTCCTCTCTTTCTCTCATTCTCTCCTTATCTGCATTTCACCTCTCCTCGTTTTTTGTATCTCCCTTTGTGTCACACTTCTTGTGTCACAATTTTTTTTTTTACACAGATGCAGCAGTAAAACCCAATCACACTGTGTAATTGAAGTGTTGGGTTGTGATCATGTGTTTGCTGGTGTCTTTTATGTCCATTTTACAGGGTAGAAACTTTGCCTCAAGCAAACACACACGCCGATAGAAACACACATGCATGAAACGACGTGATGTGAGTCCTCACATCTGATTTATCAGTTTTACAACAAAGGGTATAATAGTTCTCTTTCACCTAAAGGGATAGTTCACATGAATCTATCCCTTTAGGTGATTTGATCCCGTTTTCAAAACAGCACACTGTACATACTCAAATTGTGCTGTTTGCTCAAAAGTCTACATGCAAAATGAAGTAACGGGACCTAAAGAGAAAACACTGCGACACAACTGACTCAAGCCAGCAGAGGAAAAAAAACACAACATCATAACGAAGTAATTAATTGTTTAAGGTGCTGTGTGTTTATGACTTTACATCCTACAGTCAATTTACTGTGAGTGTGTAGGAAAAAAGAGACAAATTAATTTAAAGAAAAAAAGAATTACTCAGACACTGACCACATAATCACAATCACACACACACACACGCACACACACACACACACACATACACACATACAAACACATACACTGGGTCCATTCCTCTAGAATGGTGTATGCGCAGCCTTGTGAAATCAGTTTGGGGTGAGCAGATCATCTTGGTATGAAAAGAGTCTCTTTGGAGCAGTTTCAACAGACAGAGTTAAGGGCCAAAGCAAAATACCCCCTGCCTGAAGGTGTGTGCGTGTGTGTGTGGGGGGGGGGGGGGGGGTTAGGGTGTGTGGGTGTGTGTCTGTGTCTTAAGAATTTCATGGTATTCTGAGAAGGAAGAAAACCACAATGTGTCAGTATGAGCCGAGTGTGTGTGTGTGTGTGTGTGGGTGGGGGGGGGGGGGGGGGGGGGGGGAGGGGGGGGGGGGGGAATCTTGGAGGTCCAGAGGTTTGATGTATCAATAAACAACAAGTGACTTTTCATTTACCGCTCATGTGCAAGGCTTGATTGTAACACACACACACACACACACACACACACACACACACACACACACAGAACAATTGTACCTCATGGCTGCCAGTACTTCTGAGTCATAAAGCTATTAGATGGCTGGCCATGAACAGACCTCTTTCTCTCCTGCATTCCTTCTTTCATAACCAAAGGATCTCATTGTAAACATTTAGACTGAAGTGCCATCAGCTAAGTCATCACACACACACACACACACACACACACACACACACACACACACACGCTTTCTTCACTTTGCGTGGACGCCTATGTGTGTGTTTAAAGTTTATACAACTCTCTGCTTTTGTGTTCTTTCTTCCCTTCTTCTTGACCAGATTTACCTCTGTTTAAGCAATAGGAAAATTGATAACACACACACACACACACACACACACACACACACGGGCTGAAGTGTTTCCCAGAGGCATTCCTCAGCTTAAGCAGTAACAGTATGACGAGTTGCGTTTCCACTGGAATTTGACACTTCCAGTTGGAATGATTTGGAATACTGGGAAGCCATGTGGCATTTTTAGCTGGAAGTTTTCCCGGACTGAGAGGAGAGGGAAGGGAGGAAGGGAGAGCAAGAGGAGGGAAATCAGGGAAAACGACAGACTACTGTTGATACTAATGGTTGAAGAAGAGAAGAGAAGAAAAAAGAAGAGAAGAGGAGATTTTCCGTTACTTGATGAGATCAAATCTGCTCAATAGAAATGAAATAAACCAAAATTGATAGCAATGATTCAGTAGAATGCTCGAGCGCATAAAAGAGAGTATAAAGCTTGCTGTATCCAAGAGCCCAGACTGAAGCATTGCATAAGTCTTCTTATTTTACGACATAATGGCCTTTCCATTCAGGATACTTTCTCTCCTCTGTAGAGGAAAAAACACTCTGATATCGGTGTTTGTTGTCCTCCCGTGCAGCATTTACCTGCCCTGTCTCGCCTTGTGCGGAGGGTTCAGCGCATCGAGTGTGTTGGGATGGAGGACATGAGCTTGGTCCGTGTCCGCCTGGCGGTCAACCTACCACCGGTTCTGTCACTGCACATCAGGGAGTTGATGGAAGAGCTCATGCGCCAGAAAAGTTTAGGAATTACAGCGGGGCCTTCAATGAGAGTTTCAACAGAAAAAAAAACGAAAGGCTACAGAAGAGATCCCCTCGTCCACTAAATCAGCGCGTGGTCACCACCATCATTATGTAACACACACACGGTGCTTAACCACCTCTGACCTCTAAACCCCAGCCTTCTCTCCCCAGATCAATAATGATGAATTGACAATGACCTATATGGTGCTGGAGGAAAGGTCTGCAACCAACGGAGTCGTCCTCTGCTTGCCATTCAAGAGAATACAGGTTGGCTTCACAGTCTAAATTTGTGCATTTCATCCTGTCAATGTTTGGAAGTTATATACTGTATTTTGAATAACAGCCTTTGCAGGCCATCATGTACAGTCTGTCATGAATGTCTTTGTGAAAGCCATTTTAAAAGTCATCTCCTTCAGCACGTTTAAAACTGCACCCATTCCGCTGCGAGACAGTTGGCATCCGCTAAAGAGTCATACCGCTGCATATCTTAATTTGGGGGGAAAATGATATGCATCATTTGCTTTAGACAGAGTCCAAGTTAATTCAATGTCGGCCTTTGTCCTGCGGCCGAACTCCTGGCCGGACCTCTCGTAAGGTCACTCTTGACGTGCCACCGGCGAGAAAATAAATAATGAGCTTTGCTGCTCGGAGTTATCGATAATTTGTAGTGGCTTCACAGGGTGATTCACCAAATTGGACGGCAGCAGCGGAGTGATGGAGAGAACAAGAGAAAGACACACAGGTAGGAGCCGAGAACAAACAGACAGATTGGGTGAAGAACAAGCGGAAGAGCGACAGGGAGACAGAAAGACTGTAAAAGAGAGACTAAGTTTAGCTCTCCCCCGAGGACTCCTCTCAGGTTCCTCTGCTCTTTTCATCGTCCTCCCCTCCTCTCCTCTCGTTCTCCTCCTCACCTCCTCCTCTTTTCGATCCATCACAAAATAATTAACTTGCTATAAGTGAAATTAATTCCACTAATTGGGTTTAAAAGGTATTTTTGGACACTGCTGGAAAAAAGAAGGGTGAGGAGAGACAGTGAGAGAGAGCGAGTGTGTGTGTGTGTGTGTGTGTGTGTGTGTTAGGAGAAGACGGTTCTTGTTCACCCAATCATGTCACAGCAGGGAGGATGTGACCTCACCAGGCAGGAAGTGAACCGGTTGAACTCTCTGACAGGATGTACAATCTACAAACAATCTGTTTGTTTGTTTTTGTCCATGTTCCTTTTTTTCCTCGCTCTAGATGTGTTTTTCTATCCTTTACCTCTATGTTGACTGTTTGTCTGCTTCTTTTTTAGTCCCTTCTATGTGTCCTTTGCACTGCTGTTAAGACGGTTTTCTCTCCAACAACGCTTTGCACTGCATTGTACTGGATTTGTAGTGAGGTGCATACATCTTTAAGTATCCTGGGTCTGATGGGAAGAAAAAGGATGTCTCAGTTTTGAGATGATCCTCGAGTGAATAAGGGAGAGAAGATGACAGAGCAGGCTTTTCAAGTGGTTTCAAAGCTAAGGTAAAATGCAAACGGGCTGAGACCAATATTTTGATCTCATTTTTGCTTTCTTATTTGACAGCTTACTGATGCATTAAAGACGAAAAATGGGAACACATGCAAAGCAGACTATCCTGAAAATGACAAGCAGACCAATCAGAACGCAGGAATATGATACTTGTGATGTGCGAAGGTATAAAATCCTGGCATTGGTATGGAGTCAGTAAAATGTGTCATTGCTGTTTAGCACAATGACTTCCCTTGGGCTTCAAACCTATCAACATTTAGCCCGTGCTCATATCCACGATGACTTACAATGAGTGAGCGGGAAGGCTGCGAGACTGCTCATATAGTCAACTTGCCAACACCAGATACACATAAAGCATCTACTATTCAAACAGAACAAGCACAGCAGAAGCAGAAAATTAGAAAACTTGCGGTCACAACTTATTGTGATTTAAGTTACGGAACAAAGACCACCACATGCTCTAAAGCAGTGTCCTGTTAGTTTCCTCGCCTTTCAGTCTGTCATGTCACTTTGACCAATATGACACAGAAAAACATGTTGCTTAATTTATAAGCCACACAATGAAATGAATCCCAGAAAAAAAATTTTGGCACAGTATATTTAAAAGCTCATTAGACAGCGACACATTGCACCGCAGCTTGTAATTCGGTCACACAGGACTGACTCGGCTTCAGGACTCCATTCGCCTCCATCTTCACGATTGCGAGAGCAACAGAATTGGACAATTCACGTTTGTCAGGGAATTTTGGTGACTTAATTCACCCAACTTTTTTCGTCTCCTAGTTGCGGAGCAGTGTTCGGAAAAACGACCTGCCAAAAGTGCGTCCTTGTAAGCGTTTGACTGACGAGTGGCGTGAGACGCCGGAGGACGGCGCATTACGTTGTGGCTGAACATGATCTATCGTCAACTCTTTCACCTGAAGGCGCTCTCTGCGCGCGTGGAGCTATAAACCAGTGAGGGAAGGTCTCGTCGCCCGACTACGTCCTGCATGTGGGGCGAGTGCTTTTGTCCTCAACGATCAGATGTGACTTCGGAATTTCAAATGCATCCAGCTGCCCTGCCGCCCGGGTATGACTGTAAATGTGTTCTTTGACAACCGTCCAAACATAACGTGCGGCCTCAGTTGTCAATATTCTGGTACTTTAGCCTTTCCTGTATTTTGGCACTGAGGAAACAGGGAGATGGGCTTGTGGTTGTTTTTTTCTTCTCTTGGTGAGCAGGTCCTGCTGGTTGACAGACCTTATTCAAGGAGGAAGGAGAGACAGTGCCAACCTCCTCTGCGTCTTTGCACACACGTCGCACCTTGCCCTCTTATAAAATGACTCTCCGGGCTCATTATACCCTCTCGATACGCTTTCCCTGTCTCAAAGCTCCCGGCCTGTCCCTCCGTCCGATTCAGTGCAACATATGCTGCCGCTGCCCTCACACACGGAGACTAATTACAGGAGGAGGAGAAAGGAGGGAGAACAACAGAGAGAGAGAGAGAGAGAGAGTCAGTCAGGGCGAGAGAGAGGGGGAGAGGGGCAAGAGGTCCTTGGGGTGAATTATTCATCTTATACTGACACCTGAAGGCAATCTACCTCTCTGTGAGTCACCACGTTAAAGAGAGAGAGAGAGAGAAAGTAAATCGTGTGAGTCAGACCTGCCCAGGAGGATATTAACACCTGTGTGTGTGTGTGTGTGTGTCTGTGTGTGTCTGTGTGTGTGTGTGCCCTGCAGCCTGTTGTCCCCTAAGCTGATCATGTGCTGCCTTCATACGGAGACCATCTAAAGTATAACCTGTGGCTGTCACTCACACACACTACACATACACACACACACGCGCACACACACACACACACACACACACAGAGTCAGTAATAAGCTGGGTCAGCGCAGCACAGAGTAAATCTTACTCACGCTGAGCCACAGCCGTAAGCAGAGCTAGCATTAACCAGCAGGGAATAAAAACAAACACACACACACACACACATTGCACACAGACACACACAGGACACAAGCACACGTGATGAATACACACACACACACACACACACACAGCACATCCGTGTCCTCGCACCACACACGCATGCCATCTTTCCATTAGCTGTCGTTGAATGAATAACTGCCATCATCCTCTCGTCCTGTTATGCCCTGTAATCTGTCTCCACTCTCCAACACCTCTAACTGTCGACTGGCTCGCCGATACTCATCGGCATCAGGCCCGATGCCAGCTGAATTATTAAACACACACACATTTTTTTTTGAATTTTTACATCCCAAAGTTCAGAGCTGCGGAGCATAAGACAAAGAAAATCCACTCGGTTGTGTTTTTGAGGCGGTTGATTGTCGTAAAGTAACTTGTAGTATCAATGTCTTGCTCAAGGACACTGCGGCCTGTCACACAGCAGTCGATGGACATGTGAGCTGATGCCTTTTACTTTTACTACGAAGTCGTGATGCAGGCTTTTACTTTGTCTTTCAAATAATGATGCAGCACACGCTTGATTGTGATCAGTGGGCCATTTTTTAAAAAGCAAAAGAGAGAGGGGGGAGATTTTAATCACATTATGAACCAAAAACTTTTTAAAAAACTGACACAAACTTTGAGACAAAGATTCGATGCAGTGTCTTGCTGAGAGGCTGAAAAAAAGACAAGACGCTGTTTCATGTCTTTGTTTGTCTTTTCCCTTCTTTATATGCGTTCCACTTTCCCTGGCACTGAGCTTGACTTCTTACTGAAATTAACCAGGCAGCCCAAAAATAATCCTCCACGAGAGAGAGAGAGAGAGAGAGAGAGTGTGAGACGAGAGCAAACGATGACATGGATGAAGAGGAAAAGGAAAAAGAAAAGCAATCGATGGACAGGAAGATGAAGAGGAAACAAAAATCAAAGATGCGCAGCAGTGACAGACGCTGTCCTGTGCTTGAATTTATCAGCATTTCTGTTTCCAGTTAATGCAGCTTTTAAAATACACTGTCAGCTGATACACAGTCAGAAGACAAGATAGGGTCCAATGATGTATTCTGTCAGTTCAAGCTATGTTACTGCACTTTGACATGCAGATGTTTGGAGCTGGGGTTTGAACCACCAACCCTTCCAGTTGTTTGGACGACCTGAGCCACAACCAGCACAGCTCAAAGTACTTTCCCCCCCAGGGTGTCTGAGCTCCCCCTCGGGGACAGGGTGAAGACCTCTGACACCCGCAAGAGGCTTGGCGTGGAGAATCTGCACTTCTATTTTTCTACCTGAAGCACTTGAGATATTTGATGACTTCCGGATGCCTCTGTGGACGATCGCAGGCCAGTGACATATCCTCTGTGGCCTGGGAAGGCCTCAGGATCCCCCAGGAAGGGCAGGGAGCAGGACGATGTGGGGCTACTTTTCCCTGATGCGCAGCACTATGGGACTATACTATAAGACTGATTATTTAGTTGGTTCTATTATTGCAAAGAGAGTGCAGTTGGAACCTGCACTCTGAATCTAGTGCACTGAATACTCTCAGGGGAGACATGGAGACATTTACCAAAAAAATATTAGTTGGAGAAATCACAAAGAAATCCATCAAAAGTGTTTTCTCACGTCTTGTTTTCAAAAAGCAAGCAGCAGAAATCGACCCGTTCAAATGAGGGTCCCATTGTTTTGTGTTGACACAAAAGTGAAACCGGAGAATACACCCCCCCCCCCCCCCCCCCCCCCCCCCCTCCTCCCCCCCCCCCCCCCCCCCCCCACACACACACACACACACACACACACACACACAGACCTTCTCAGGTGAACGATGCACAGCTGAATGTCACCTTGATGTACGAGCAGGCTGGCTGTACTGATTTGTAATGCACGGCTAGGTTTGCCTGCATGGCCACTTTCTATTAGCCCACTACAAATTACATCCACTTTTGCTTAATAATGTATTCAGTGCAAGCACAAGCGTACACACACACACACAAGCGTACACACAGACACACAAAAACACACGCACATCACTTCATATATAATACCTATAATGTAAACCTGTATATAAGGGTCACATTCACAGTCACATCCAGAAGAAGCCAGCGTGCAAACACTTACATAAGCACATGAACAAATACACACACACACACACACACTCACGCACGACACCCATATTGTTCGGTTACAATCGAAACAGAATTTTCTCATAATTAATGGATTAATCAAGGGGTAATGAATGTGGAGTGGCTCCACACGGTGCTGATTAACACATGATCGAGGCGCGCGGGGGGAAACTCTGCGTCTAACCATTGTAAATACTACAGCGGCAGTCAAGGTAGAAGCCTCCATGTTTGACTCCTGAGGTGCAGCTGGATGAGTGACAGTGTGATTGAGCACATGTGTGTCTGCATGCGGGGGCAAGATGAACGGTGACACTGTCACACAGAAAGAGAGAGAGTAAGTGTCTTCTGGCTTCCGCTTTCTCTTAATCAAGTGACGCTGTGTGTGTGTGTGTGTGTGTGTGTGTGTATGTGTGCTTATGTGTGGCTAATCACAGTGACTTTCTCTTCCCAATTAGGGCTTTAATCCATCAACTGGCTGTTGCTATGGTGTTTCTCTTTCTACCCAATCAAAGCGAGGCAAGAGAGCACGCCCAGGGTGGAGGAACCCATCGCAACTTCAACTGTAGCCTCTGAGTGGACGGACAACAACACACTGTCCTGGTTACACAGGCCTCCAAACGCAGCGGCCTACAAATTCCCACTAACACTGTTAAAATTGCAGTAGCTGGACCTGGAATACATGCACATTTGAACAAATTACTCATTTGGAAAATTCCCTTCAAAACATTTCTTCACTACATGAGACACTTTATTAAAATATCAACAAGCTTTTCAAAATGTTAACTGCGCAGTTTTAATTGTTTGTTCATACTTGACTCAACTTGAAACATTTAGTTGCATTCTCTGGCTTTTCTGTCATTTTCATGGCTTTTATCTAAGCAGACAGGTCATTTAGCAGAAACTTCCGATTTACTACGACTTTACTAGCACAGCTGCTCACGCCGGTCCCAGGAGAGAGCAGCATGGGGGAAGCTGCATATGTTTGTGTGTGTACACAGGGACTCGATGTCCGTGGACAGTAAATGGTGGGACCGGTTCTCACCAGACGTCTGCCTGTTTGACTGTGTATCTCACAAGTCTCTGGTCTCCGTGTATATGTGTATGTGTGTGTTTGGACGGAGAATGTTGATGCAATTTGAAATTGTTCCCATAGTAACATATACCATATAATACTGTATCAAGGGGTGGAAAATTATCCGCACACTGCGATGTCACTTATCTGGCTGCTGCTGAGGCGAATGGTGATGTATCCCATGTACACACACGTCGGACACAACATCTGCCGCATCTGGCCAAATCTTCACTCTAAGATCATGAACGATGATCGGTTGTAGAATCATAACATTAACTACACACAATTTCCTGTCACTCCGGTGCTGCACGGTGACGCTCAGTCGGATGCTACAATGAGGAAATGTTCCGATAATTTTAATCTAGGGTGATGAGATATCTGTAATTTTTTTTCTTCGGCAAACATTCCAAAATTCTGTCTTTGTGTGCACTTCCATAAAATGTTTCTCCAGGCTCCTTGGACCTCAAACATGCCCACAGATGTGGTCACGTGTGGGCACGGTTTCCACAAACCGTGCAACAAGAAACACACGACAATGCTCTCGAAATGTGTGGCATGGGAGCCTCCCCATGTGAAGCTCAACACTAGAGAAGGAAGCGGAGAACGTGACGGTTGGATGGACGATCACTAAATGGGGGAGTTGAAAGCGGAGGGCCATAAATAAAAGAGAGAGAGTCGGAAGCAGGGACAGACACATACAGTGTGTACCAGGTGTCCTGACCTTGTCTTGTTTGACAGTAAACAGTCAAGATGGAATACGGCTGTCTTCACCGAGGCTGACAACTCATTAAAGAAAGTCAACCGTGAGCACAAAATGAATGCAGACCAGATTTAACCAGAGGGAAACATTGGACAAAGTACCTTTTTTTTTTCTTTTTTTTTTCCCCAAATAGGAAAAGAATGATTTTGCAAAAAAACCCCAATTACACGCAAGCATAAGAGCTCAGACATCTTTCACCAGTCCTCCATCAGCTCACTGTGGCACGGGAAAGTACTGCACCACTTCTTTCCCCCACAATGATCACGACGCCGTAGCTGGGCTCAGACAATACAGACGGCAGCAGCAGCAGCAGCAGACTGTCGGCGTGAAAGAACAGAGCCGAGTCGCCTGTCTCCCTCCCTCCTAGCTGTCTAACTTTCATAAGTGGATTTATCATTCCCAGGCCCTGACCTGTCCTCCCCGAACAGGACAGCCCTCCCTCCACCGAGCCCTGCAGATTACTGCTGAACCTGACCATGAAAAGTCTGTGATTTTTATGGTATGGCTCTCAGGAAGCCGACTTTGACTGTGACCTCTGCTTACAGTTATCGATACCCTTGGTTTTTTGATTCGCCAACATGATCAATTACACGGCGTATTAGGTCTGAAATGTTGCCTTAATGAGATATTAAGTCATCTGTAGAAGAACATTGGCTCTGTTGTTGGTGTTTGTTTTCCTGTGTTCCTCTTCACGTGCCCGCAGCGCGCCAACTGAACGCTGCTCTCAGCTGTCCAGACATTTCACACGTTATTTAAGCAGTGCAGCGGTGTCATCATGGCGTCCTTCACTTCTGTTCTATTCTCCAATGCCCAAATGCGTGATAATCCGTTTCACACATGCTGCCACCTTCCCTACGTTCCTGTCCACTTTCATTTTCTCCCTCTTCCCGTCCGTCGTCGTTTCCTCCCCCCAACCCCCCCTTCCCTCGGCCTCTCGCTGCCCTCCATTTCTTCGTCTTGCCACTTTGGCCACCGCTGTGCTGTCCGTGTTTCTTTCCAACGCTGTCTAAGGCACCGTCATGTTCCAATAAATGCTCTGTGTGTGTGTGTGTGTGTGTGTGTGTGTGTGTGTGTGAGTGTCGTAGTGTGTCACAGGCAGTTGTAGGAAGCTGGGGTGATTAACTCTGATAGCCACCAGATGCCTGACTTAGAGGTACAGTCACAGTCACACACACAGTTCGCAGGACAGGCCCAGGCAGCAGAGCAGCACAGAGACACAGCGAGCGACGACGGCAGCTGAACGAAAAGCTAAAGACACATAAATCGACACACAAAGACGACACAGAGTGAGCGGTGAGGAAGAAAAGAGGTCCAGCATGTGTTTACAGTACAGCACGTTTGGTTTACTGTGTGTGCAGCCAGTGCTGCAGAGCGCTGATTTTGTCCTTTGAAAAATGAGACGTGCTGTGTTTTCCACCTGAGCTTGATTTTTGGAGAGCAAACAACGCATGGGTGAGGGTCGACGACTGTCACGTCCCTGCACGATGGCTGTGATGTGACCTCAGATCAAAGCTTTGATTGGCCAGATGCCGCAGATGTTGCTCCCTCTATGGTGATTGTGCATGTGTGTGTGTGTGTGTGTGTGTGTGAGAGAGAGAGAGAGAGAGAGAGAGAGAGAGAGAGAGGGGGGAAGTAAAGAGATTATAATGCAGACATTCATTTGCCTTACCAGAGTGTAATGGTTATGTGACTGTGTTTTAAAGATATGCATATGTGAGTGCTTCCACGTGTGTGTTCGTTGTGTGTCAGTCAGGCCGATCAGATTGGGCGGTCAACAAGCAGCTGTCTTAGACTGTGAGACCAACTGAACTGCAAAGCATCAAGCCGCTGGTGTTTCGCACGTTTGTTAACCAGAAAAATCACGCCAAAGAATGACTACATGTGACTCTACTTGTACATATGACTATACTTGTAGATATATCCTTGACTTGTGTTTATCAGTGAAATCCCTAAAGTGTAGTTTATATGAAAGCACAACAGTGCAAGATTTTCAGCTCAGTAAATTACTTAATATTCACAGCAATGGCTAATTTGTGGATGTCCTTGTATCACTGGCTGAAGGTTGGGTGGCACATCCATCAAATTGAGTCAAGCACAATCTAAATCTGGAGCCATTTAAATAATTTAGGGCAGCGTTTAAAACATGGGTCAGGGCCTCGACTGCTTGACTCTGACAGGTCCTCCATATGTCAAAAATACTAGTAAATTTGCTTTGACCAGCAGCTTGATTAAGGTCGCTCTCTTCAACTGTTGGTTCCCAAGATTTTACAAATCCATCCCAACTGCCAATTTTGGCTGATGAAGAAAAGAGCATTTCCTTATGCAGGTCTTGCAAACTGTCACAGATTGGGGTTTTATTGAGAAAATCAATATTTGTCTTTATCACTGCAAGTGTTCCTCGCTGATCAGCAGTGAACAGGGCTTCCATTCGTGGCCTGGTCCTCCTCAACGCGCCACACTTGTTGCAGCTCATCACAAACGATGTGCTTGTTTTAATGAGGCTGACCCCATACAGCGAAAGTCAACCATATTTAGGCATACTCAATTTCAGATCCCACGGTGAGAGGGTGCTTCAAAGACCATTACCCCAACGATGTAACATTTTCCAAATGTATAATAGATTTTTTTTCTTCCTCCTGTTTCAGGTCCCGATGCACCTTAGGAAAACACGTTAGGAACCGTTCTACCAAGTTCTTCAACATCTGTGCTCTAATCAACTGCAGCACTGCGACATTAACCTCCTGCATCATCCCCACTCGACTACCTGCTGTCACGCTGAGCAGTTAGCACGGGTTATTTTTATCCTTTGCATAAGCTAATGAGGTAAATGAGCATTTATTACGCCGCTGAGACACTGGGTTTTTCTTGGCATGGGGGGGGGCAAAGTTAAATTTGACATCCGACTTTCCACCAACACGAACATGAAAGGTCCCTCATGGGAAAATGCAGGATCAAGTGATTGACAGGAGCAGCTAAAGGCTTCATTTAACTTATTTTCAGTAGCTCCGCTACAAATACAGCTCTGATAACAGTGGAGAGGTGGACTCAGCTGGCTTAGAAAGTCGATCACAGTAAAAGGGGAAAATGGAGCAAGTCTTGTTAAACACTGCTCTTTGTAACTACACCTTTGCTCTGTGTTGTGCATGTAATCACATTTTTCACACAAAGAAGTAGGGTGCCACTCAGAATGAAAACAATGGTCAAATTAAAGCTGTTAATGGGTTTGCGGGTTAAAAAGGACTTCCGCCACTTACTTCTCAATCACGGTGTTGTTGTAGCACTCACTAAAAGACACCAAGGGTCGTGTGTAAGGAAAACCAGTGGGCCGAGGAGTGCAACGCGGCTCCCCGTGTCAGTGTTAATATCCCGACACTGGTAATTGGCAAAGAATATTGATAGAGAGGAAAATAGCCCGTAGCAGATCTCTGCTTCATTAGTGAAGGAGTTTAGGGGGAAGAAAACAGGAGAGTTGGGAGCAATGGGATGGAAGAGTGGAAAGGAAGGAGCGG
>NC_061526.1:18162500-18167500 GCF_022379125.1 Scophthalmus maximus | reverse complement strand
GTCATTATTTCCAGTGGTGGCTTCAGTCGGATCAATAGAATAGGAGGGTGTGTGTGTGTGTGTGTGTGTGTGTGGAGAGATAGGACACTTAAGCACATGTCCAAACTGAGCAGAGATGGATCACACACACATACGCACACACACAGATGGAGGCAGCCAAGCAGGCCCAATGCGTATGGGCAACTGACTCTCTCTCTCTCTCTCTCTCTCTCTCCCTCTCTCACACACACACACACACACACACACACACACACACAGGCACAGGTGTGCTGCCGCTGTAGGTGTATCGTCCCACCAGAAATGAAGACTGAGGCCTGATGGCTCTAGAGCAGAGGACAGCCTCTGGATAGATTTCCAATACGCAACCAGAGGCTTAAGCAAGACAGAGTCACGGATAATCCTCCCTGCTTCTCCTCCTCCTCCTCCTGTGCTCCCTCGGTTTCCCTCTCCATCCCTCTGGCCCTCCCTCGGCCTCTGTCGCTCGTTCTGTTTTACACTCATTGCATCCTTTTATTGCTCTTTCTTTGTTCTCCGTTGGCTGACTCCATTTGCTCCTTTCCATCCCTCTCTTTCCTCGCCAGCCCGTCTTTTCGCCGCGTCCCCGGTCTCTGCCTCGCCTCTCCCCTTGCATCTCCCTTGAATGCAATCTGTCATTCCGTCCTCTCATTTCTCCTTTGACCCTTTTCCTTCCCACCGTGTGCTCTCGGATTGTGTTTTGCGTTAAGGGCAGCTGCTGTTGAGTCACATCCTTAAGTCAAAGCCATGACACACACTCTGAGGTGCTGATATAAACTTCTTCGATGCTGATTGGCCTTTAATCGCTCCTTACGTCCTCTGCTGCAGCTGCCGTAACCTTGCCGTGACTAATAGCTCTTTAACACATTCACTACTGTAACTACTGTATTCTGAGCACACACATGTACATGTGTTTAAAAAGCCTGTAGCAGTGACGCTTTCAGGCCGTGGTTCCCCGGATTTCGTGGTTTTTTTACCCCTTAATACAAAGCCATGTCTATTCGTCACCTCTCCTCTCAGAGTGTGTGACTTGTCAGCAGATCAAGCAAGTCAGACTGTACATGACGATAATTCTACAGGCTGGAAGAGAAAACTGTGCTGTATTTTACAATGTAAAAGTGAGGATCAGAGAAAAGTAAAGAATTCCTATGATTTTCTGTAGCAGATTTTTTTTTTTTTAAATCCTATCCTGATAATCATCTCACAAACCCCTTGATTCCTTTCATAAGCCTCTGGTGGCAAGTCTTGTCACAAGGGACTTGGATGCGATGAATTTGTGCCACAAAGTCTGAAGCACAGAGTTTGTCAAATGTGGGTGTGGACACTTCACTGAGCATCAGGGTCATCGTAGGGACCTAGTTGGAGCTTGACCCCTACTCATTTCTATAGTTGCGGTTACCTCCACATCTGCCGCACAGATTTGCACTTCTTTCGTTTAACTTGTATCATATTTTGATTCTAGTCTCAAAAATAAAATTACTTTTGACCTCCCAACCAGCCCCCCCAAAAAGACATTAAAGGATTACTTCAAAAAAGGGTGGGATGAGGTTTGAGATGAGGATTTCATTTTTTGTGCCACGTCATCTCTGTGTTGGGAAGTACCCGAAAAAGTAAGGCAACCTGCAATCAAGGCCTCTTCCCTGAAAAATGCTTCTTTAGCGTGCGAATAGATGAAATCATCTACTGAATTTAAAATACCGAACCCCAGTTTCCCTTTCGTAAGGCAGCTGTTGCCGGCAGCAGAAAACTGGAAGTGAACTTTTCCGAAAGGGGCTGTGTGTGACAACGCAAGTGTCCGCGAATGTTGCCCGGGACATTTTCCGGTAATTTTTCTGCCGTGTTTCCGAAGTTCGTGTCTGAAAACAGCTTTTGAAAGATGGCAAAGTTGAACTTTTTTTTTAAGTCACTTAAGCCTCTCTGTTTTATAATGTGAGTGCGAGAGGGTGCAGACGACAACGTTTGCCTGCAACACACTAGCAAGGCGGGATCTTTATTGTTGAATATAAAGAAAGAAAGAGTCTGACCTGAGTTTGTGTTCACAGCCCAAGATGACATCACTGAAGATTATAACATTTGATTGCAAAAGGCATGACATCAAGTTATTCTCACTCACCATAATGACGCCAAAGAACCCAGACACAGGATCAATCGCCGGTGTTAATCTACTGACCTAAACTACACGATTAGTCAGAAATGTGTGCTTTTCCATTATTTTTAAGAGAATGTTGCAGACAAACTGATTAAAGTAATCCACCGACCGGATTCTGTCCTTTTCACCTTTCCACAGACTAACACCCAAGCGATATTGAGGAACAACGGGATTGATTAGCGGTAGATTGGTGCTTAATTGCCCAGATTTCCATCTACGTCAGGCATCCTGATGGATGGCTGAGATCGCTTAGTTGTTTCTCTGCCCCTGTGGATTTTCTAATTTAAGCACATTTAAAAGAAATACTTGATTAAGGGCTGCCTGTATTTTAAGAAGGCAACCACTTTGCCACCTACTGCTGATTTTCCTCCTTCAAAAAAATAAATAAACGTACAGCATCACTTGGATTATCTTCATTATAATCACCGTGTTTGACAGTCGAACAAAACTAAGTCTGCCTCTAAGTCTAAAGATTTCTTTACATGCTCTTAAAAAGTTGCTTGTGCAGAAATGGCGGCACCATGTTGGTGCAGACAGACCTCCACAGACGCCGGCCAACGGCTGTATACAAACGCACGCATCCGCGTTTGTTGCGACATGTCGTTTGAGGTGACTTGCGTGGAATCATTGGGCGTATCGAGTCAAGTCATTAGAGTGAGGTGATTTGGCAGGTAGCCAGCACCCCTGGGTAACCATCGGAAACCAATTAATATTCCTAACAGAGGTATCATGTCTCTGGCACAGAGCCCATGGGGAGAATCATCTCGCTGATTACGCTGCTGAAAACTGCTGCTGAAATGTGCGTGTGTGTGTGTGTGTGTGTGTGTGTGTGTGTGTGTGTGTGTGTGTGTGTGTGCTTCATCATTTGCCGGCTCTTCATGCAGACATGAGATAGTGTGTTTGTTTGTGTCTTTGTTTGGAAAATCCACGGCGGTTACACATGGTACAGTATTTACTGACGAGTCCACTGTACATGTGACTGTGCTGTTTGAAAGACCGTTCATCTGTAAGAAGATAGAAAGGAAAAACGCACATAGATGCTGTATAATCGACTCATTAAGTGAACATTAGCATTCAGTGCGGTCATGTGGAACATCAACTCAGCGAAAGGGGGGGAAAAAATCAGACACCAGCGACAGAGAGGGTGTTTGGTGTCAGGAGCTGTAACACAAGAATATCAGAACGTCTTCTGTTTTGTCCGTGAAGGACTTTTTGTCCGTGAAATCCGTGCAGGAGGAATTTGTCTTGTTTTGGCTCCATCGACAGCAAGAACAGAGGTCAGGGTCAGATAGGGAGCCTCATCCGACAGGCTGGTATAGAGGCCCACTGCCATGGCACAAAAAACCCACTTGGTATTGTGGCTAAGAGTGGACTGAACTGCTGAAACGTTTAGTCAAAGAGTGGTCTGTGTAACAACTGCACTAAACCTGAGCGTCGCATCTTTCATCTGCAGGAAAACATCGAAGTGCCTCACCACTGGCCCTTAAGACTAAAATGAAGAAAAAAGTAACACAGGTAAATGTCTTACAGAATTTGATACGGCTGCTCTGACTGTAATGCAAATTGGTGATGTGGTATGAATCCCTTCTTTTCTATTAGTGTGTTTTCCCATTAGCGAAACTCCTGAAATGCACCATGTGAAAGTAATGATTCGAGAGACGCAGTCCGGCGACGTCTCAGTGTCAATGTCCGTCCTTGTCTCTTCAATAGCTGTCATGTAACTGTCAATAGACCAATGAAAAATGAGCTGTCCGTGGTGCTGAAACCACCACCCAAGTAGGTTCCGGCCCCGAGGTAGACATGTGCTACAGTGTAGTCTGGCTTTTGACTTCGCTGAAATGACAGACGTTGAAAGGTTTTGTCCACACACGATTACATCGGCTCGAAAAAAAATATGTTGATCAGATTAGTTCATTTCATTCAGTTCTGGTGATCTGGAGAAGTCCAGTGCATTGTTTCACTCAGATGGGTTCAAGACACTGTGCGTCCACGAGCCTGATCTCATGTTCTGGTGTTTTTGCGCCGTAGGAAATGTTACTTCCTGCAGTAACATTTGAACTAATTTATTATTCATTATTTAGTGCCCATCACCCACATGAGGGCAGGACAAAAGGTGGCTCTGTCATCTCCTTCAGACCAGCTAATCTTGAAAAGAATTTCAAATTTGCCCCCTAAAAGGTTGATCGAGACTCAACTTGTGTCTTCTTGGGTGGTCAAGCACTTTTCCTCCTCAGTCTGAGGTTGTACGGTATATGGATTACAGCCATTGCTATGATGAGAATATCCATTACTTCTATGGGCATCTTGCACAAAAAAAGCTCCCCTCTGATGATAATAATAGATTGCGATGACATCATGGCATCATGGTAATCAAGGTACACACACACACACACACACCTGCCCTTCATGATCATGTTTAAGCTGCCAGTAAACGATGTTAGCTGGGTGGACATAGAAGGTAGCAGGTAACATCCAGACTATATTATTTGCCCCTCGGAACAAACTGTTGATGAATGTACCTCGCTGCGACACACACACACACACACACACACACAAACACACACACACACACACACACACACACACACACACACACACACACACACACACACACATCCACCCCTTTCCTCATCCCCTGTTGCTATGGAACCTGTCGCCAAGGCAGAGGTATGTGGTTCTGATGGAAGTGGAGGAGGCAGGCGACGACGACGAAGACGATGGTTATGGGGATGATAATGGTGATCGGATAAATATGCCCCTGTTGAATTACGAGGTCCGGGCTGATCCATCTCCTGACCATAAACGAACGCATTACCGTGCTTCGCTCTCTGCAACG